>NC_071980.1:24099895-24399895 GCF_026283585.1 Hylaeus volcanicus
ATTAAGGAAGATACCGAAGCAGTAAAAGCAAAGGTTTCATCAGGGATCGATGCTGCTGCAGACACTGCTCATGCAGCTAAAGAGAAAGCAGCCAAAGAAGCTAAAAAAGCTAAGGAGAAGGGCAGTGGTTTCCTGTCTGGTTTGTTCAAGGGAGTAAAACACGCAGCTGACGAAGTTTCCGAGGATGTCAATGAATTCCTTGATGAAACGAAGAAAGAGGCGGAGGAGGAAGAAGCGAGAGCAAAGAAAGCTGCAGCAGAAGCTGAAAAGGAAATAGAGACAACAAAAGATAAAGTAATATCTGGTTTAATGGACTCAAAGGATAAGGTTGCAGCAACTGCCAAGGATGCCAAGGACAAAGTAAGCGAAAAAGTATCGGAAGGAGTACAGAAGGTTTCCGATGCTGGAAAAGTTACAGGTGAAAAGATAGCGGAGAGTGCAAAGGCAGTGAAATCCAAGACGCAAACAGCTGTTCATGATGCGGCTGATGGAGCTGAGAGAGTAAAGGACAAAACTGTAACTGGTTTAAAAGATGCTAAAGACACCGTTGAATCTTCTCTAAAAGACGGCAAGAAGAAAGTTAGCGAAACAGTATCAGAAGGTATGCAGAAGACCTCCGATGCTGGGAAGGCTGTCACAAGTGCCGTGTCTGACGGTGCAAAGAAAGCGGGTTCAAAAGTTGAAGAGGTTGCGCACGGTGTGGCTGTAGGAGCGAAGGATGCAAAGGAGAAAGTGTCCCAAGAAATCAAGGAGGACGCTGAATCAGTAAAACATAAAATTTCGTCAGGAATCGATGCTGCTGCAGACAGCGCGCATGCAGCGAAAGATAAAGCTGCGAAGGAAGCTAAAAAAGCTAAAGAAAAGGGCAGTGGTTTCCTTTCTGGTATATTCAAGGGTGTAAAGCATGCAGCTGACGAAGTTTCCGAGGATATGAAAGATTTCCTGGATGAAACGAAGAAGGAGGCTGCGGAGGAAGAGGCTCGTGCTCGTGGAGCAGCAACAGAAACCGCTAAAGATCTCGAGGCATCAAAGGATAAAGCACTATCTGACATGAAACATTCTAAGGAAAAAGTTGCAGCAGCTGCAAAAGATGCCAAAGACAATCTAAGCGAGAAAGTGTCCATGGGGTTGCAAAAGATGTCCGATGGTGGAAAAGCGACAGGTGAAAAGTTGTCAGGTGGTGTTCAGTGGGCTGAAACCGCAGCTGAATCAGCAATTCACGATGTAACCGTTGGCGCGGACTCACTGAAAGATAAAACTGTTGTCGGTCTGAAGGATGGTAAAGAAAAAATCACAAGTTCTGTTAAAGGCGCGAAAGGCAAAATATCTGATGGAGTGCAGAAAGTAACCTTCGCTGGTATGGCTGTTTCTGACACCGTCTCGGATGATGCAAAGATCGCTGGATCGAAGATACGGGACGCTGCTCAAGATTTAGCTACTGGTGCTATGAAAGCCGAAAATAAATTATCTAAGGAGATCAAGAAAGATGCTGATGCTGTAAAGAGCAAAGTTTCTTCGGATATTGATGCGGCTGCTGAAAGCGCGGAAGCTATAAAGGATACCGCTGTTAAGGAAACTAAAAAGGCTAAAGAGAAAGGCAGTGGTTTCCTTTCTGGTTTATTCAAGGGTTCAAGACATTCTCCTGATCGAGTTAAAGATGACGCGAAAGAAGTTGTCGAAGAAGCAGCAAGAGCACAAATCACCGACGCGAAATATGTTCCCAAGCATGGGATGGATAGCGTTGGTGGTACCTACGATGCGACGACAAAGTTCTCTGGACGAGGACCATTCGCAGATGATAGTATTTTAAAGAGCGACGTAGTTGAGTTTTTGAGAGAACTGAAACAAGATGCCTCGTTCGAGAAATCACAATATTATGAAAGTCGCAGCGTGGTTGGTTTAGAAGAACCTAGCCATGAGTCACAGGAATCTACAGGCGCAGGTGTTAACGTAAAGTCCAAAACTACTGGTACAACGTACCGTACGATAGAGCCAACTTCTAGCGTGGAATCCAAAGTACACGTACGATTAACCGATGCGAACGTAAAAGATGCTGATCGCGGAGTCGAAGTGAAATCTATGAAACTATCTCGCATTCCACAGAAAGTTAGTTCCTCCGATGATTCGAAAGGTAGCCCAAGTAGTTCGTTTGATAATTCAGTTAAAATAGTAAAAATATCTAGCGAAGTAGAGCACCTCGAACCACACACACGACAAACCGTCACCACAGTCGTAACAAAGTCTGTGCGGACGGCAGCGACCCCACCACCCAGTCCCGCCGAGTACACTGACAGTAGAATTGAAGGTATCTTGCAATAATTGCGTTATACATATTACATACCAGCTGTGTGTAACATGATTAATTAAGTTGACGCTTTTCTGTAACTTAAGTTTTGGTAGTCGTACCAAAATGACCAAATCGGTCATTGCACTGTGTCATTCGTAATAAATTCTAACACTCTGATCTCGGTCACTCTTAGTGTACTAATGTCTACATGATCTTTTATAAGACAGATATATTTCAACGTACTATAAAGTGGGATACAATATTTATCGTTTTGGAATTCGAACAATTTTAGCGAGACTCCCTTTGTTTGTGTTAAGTGAGTGTTTAATTTATGGTCCCTTTTTCAAAATACCTCCCTTGTATTGCAATTCTTTGTCGAAATTCATTAATCTTCGGTAACTTGACGTTCAAGTCGTAACTCTCACTTTATGATATGGTAATTTAAACGTACGATAGTGAAAAAAAGAGGATAGATGATCAATTGTTAAAAATATGAAACAACCCGTTTACATGAATTTTGTTTATTTGCTGTTCTTATTTTCAGTTTGTGCGTTTTAACTTTTTAACATTTCTTTAATGCATGTTTTCAGGTTTTTATGCTATTTTTTAACAATAATATTATATCCAGTAAAATCTTTTCCGTTGTCCGTTGGTGGTGAAATTATCCGTTGAAAGCAAAACCACCTTATTTGTCATTATCTGTTTATTTTATTATAGCATAACATAGACATCATATATTATTATTATACGGTAATATATATCATTGAATTAACAGGAAACCACAACTAGCGAAGCATGAACCGAGGTATGCCATGCAGGGAAACATCATTCATCTAATCTTTGTCAGTTCATTGCTTTCAATGTTCATCGTGTGATTTCTGTTTACTCACGCCGACGTTCGATTACTTTTTCAGACGTTACCGAAGAGGCAGCGAGACGTGCACAGAGTCTAGCCGATCGAGCATACTCGATGTCAAAATCAGGTAATGTATGGTCAAGAAAGATATAGAACTCACGAACACAGATCACAGGCCCAAGATCAATACGTTAGCAGATTCTATTTTGGTGCCCTCATTTATATTTAGCTTTATCTTCCATAGTTAGCACCTGCCGACGCTTTCACACTGACTAATATTGTGCGCACGTTTCTTACTAAATAGATACCTCTTTTGCGGCTTAGAACGAATCATCGGACGACGCGTACGTCTTTGTATAATAATTCGATCACTCGCGTCGCCTCAAATCCATTTCTTTCTTTCTACGTAGTTCCATCGAAGTAAATAAAAATCTAGTTGAAAGAACGTAGCTTAGCGATACTCCAATATTAATTAGCTCGTAGGTAACACGTATTTATTCGCTAATTCAAACAGCTCCACATGGTTCACGCTTCGAGCTGAGTTGTATTGCCGAAAAATGAACATTGTCTGTTTCGAATACGACAAATAACTCGCAGTTGTTTTCCAGGGTACGTTTTAGTAAGATTCAGGCGCCACGATTAGACACCATTTAATGAGTGTTTTTATAAACAAACTAATCCTGTTGCAGTATTGATACTAACTAAAAACTGAATGTAGAAGTGTGCTGCACACACACACACACAGGCATATCATGCGATAATATGCATGCGTGTGTGGGCACACGAGTTTTAGTGTGTATGCGCGTACACACGA
Organism: Hylaeus volcanicus; assembly: GCF_026283585.1. Lineage (NCBI taxonomy): Eukaryota > Metazoa > Arthropoda > Insecta > Hymenoptera > Colletidae > Hylaeus > Hylaeus volcanicus. The sequence continues at coordinate 24,103,853 of NC_071980.1, forward strand.
ATTATACGTATGTGAGACAAACACGCTGAAACTTTTGGTCCAACTGTCGCAGCTGGGCTAGAATCAAAATTCTTAGTGTGTATCAATGTGCTTTATGTCCTTGTTCCTGTTCTTGTCCATGTCCTTTTGGATGGGTCAGGGCATGATTCGGCTGAGATTGATGGGACTGTAGAGAGGCATGCTACTTCTACTCCAACAAAGCAACCTGTTCCCGCCCCGCGACACTCCACCAGGTCGTCCATGAAAACAGACTTTCATCTAGATCTCAGAGACACATCGTACACGCCGTACAGTCCGAAACATAAGACCGCAGAACCATCGAAACCGCTTAAAGAAGACCATACCACGGAAAAGGGCAGCCCAAAGAGTAAGATACCAGTGAAAATCAAAAAATCCGTCGACAACGAGAATACAGCGAACAAAACATTGACAATCCTGGAGTCCGATCTGCACGCGACAAAATTAGATAGCGAACTCGAAGTAAACGCGCGTCCGTTCGTCGCGCAATCGAGTCCTGCGGAATATACGGATAAATCGTCCAAAGACTTGCCGGAGAAATCTCACAAAAAGGAATTACACGTAGCAGAAGATCTCGAGAAGCAAATCGACACGCAAAAGTCCGAACCAACGACAGAAACCCACGCAACGATAACCAAAGTAGTCGCGTCTACTATTCCCTCCGATCTCGAGACTCTCGACGATGCGATAGTTTGCCGAACAGTGGAAAGAATAGAAACCGTAACGATAACTACGGAGGATAAAGTAGCCGATCCCGCGAAATCCGGTGAAATCGTCGCGAAAGAAAGCAAGATTATAGAGAGTTTACCGTCAGGCTTCGATGACACGACTTGCACAACGATATCAAAGACTGAGAGGAACCTCGTGGACGAGGTGGTGTCCAAAGAGACGGTGGTGAAAACGGTCACGACTGTACGGTGCATCACGACCGACTCTAGCACCGAGCAAACCGAGCGAATCGTTAAAACGATGACCACCAGTGGTGAATACGGAGACGTGCCGACCGTTGAACAGGTCTCGAGCAAAATAATGAAAACCAGCGCCGAAGTGTCGGAGCCGTGGGCCCACGGCAGTGTGACAGAACGTTCGTTCTTTAGCGATGAGAAAGCCGAGCAATGGGACAATCAGTTCTCCCAAGACACGTCGCCTGGTTCCGGTAACGGCGACATTTACGCAAAGAACGGTAGCTCACGGCACGAATTGAACAGTGACACTGATAGTGATGGTTCACCACGACCGAGAAGAAGATCACCAAGCAAGAGGCGAACGTTAGGCAGTTCCAGCGGGTCTGATGTAGCACTGCACGAAGGTGCGGAGCTGTCCCCGTTGGAGGACGACCAAGGTACCGCACTCACAGCTAACCTTCTAAGTAAGCAATGTACATATCCCGCTAACCAAGTTACCTCGGATACGTAATCAGACCCAACAACGCGAATCGCGCGTACGCTTTTATTGTGAAACGCTTCTTATGCATGCAACCCTTTAGCACATTTTATCGTTTCTGTTCCGTCTGGTCAACGACGTCTCGCTCTGTAAACGATACCGCTTCGATGATTTTTCTCGGTTCGATTGGTGGTTGGTATATTAAAAAATAAACGTTCAATATCGACGCAGCGATTCGCGCATACCGATTAAAATGTTGGGATTTAAATCTTTTGCGTTCCTGTGTATAGACATCAGAAAAGTCGAACTGCAAAGGGTTAACAAATGTAGCTTTACTGATTAAAAAGTGTACGGTTCTATAATGGAGACACGAATCTTGACAATTTTAATCGTTAATTGTACTGCGTTCGGTGTTTGTTAGTTTATAAATACGACTGAAGTATTGCTAGATAGTAGAGATTTGTAACAAAAGCAATCGAAGAAGTTGGGTTTTTTGGGTAACGAATGGACGTATTACGTTCACACTTGATGTATGATACGTAGTATAATATTCCCGTGCTAACTGATTCTGACTCTTTTCAAAGGTCTACTCTCTTTTATATCTGCTTATGCAAATTAAAATTGTTATATTGTTCATTGTACACTCGTGAGAGTATTATCGACGAATTGCACAAGTTTCACCGATTAAAGCAAATCCGACACGATCTGTCGAACAAAATTCTATCACAATATAATATAGTTCATTTAACCTAAGAAAGACAAGAGAATTACAGCCTGGTTCAATTACTAGAGCCACTCTATATATATATATTTATAAAATGAATATATTAATACGTAATATACGTATAAATTATATAATGAATTAATATCAAATAATTGAATACAATATTTATAAATTATATATTATATAAATTTCAATATCAAAAATATTGCCAATGAATTCGTGTTTAGACTCATTCGAATAAATCTCGCTAATATGTCGGTAGAACTTTCATGAAAGCTAAATGAAAAATTCAAAAATTTTTATTTCCATAAGCAGACAAAATTTGATCTTGCTTTTTTCTCGGTAGTTGGCATCAAGTACCCAACAACTCCATCAATGGAGATGACTATAAAAGAGGTATTTAAGAAAACATTCGAGCAGTTAGCGTGGGAATATCTTACTATATATATTCTTTATACACAGCACTGCATGATTGTAAGCTTTCGTAATGCTATAATTTGAGATGTATTTGCACAAGGTGGAAGGATGTTGAGCGTAAAGAATAATAACTACTCGCGAAGAAAAACAAAGCTTGTGAAAGGCAATCGTGAATCTACGTACCTGTGTGGTTTTTGATTCTTCGTGGATTTATCGTGGGCGAAAAGTATATCATAGGGTTTTGGTGGTCGATTCAATGTGCTTCGTTCAGAACGAAGCTTTTCTCCCTACCGTTGGTCTTGGTTGATCGGATAAAGTTGTGATCAGGGGCTTCTGGGACTAGCATACTTTCCATCGATGTTCATTCACGGTCAGACATTTTATATGGCGAATCAAAATTTATGAATTGGTGTGTATTTAAAAAGAAATATCACACTTCGTAATTCCTCGAATGCGACGTAATTTATTTGCTTCTTCGAGCTAGTTTTCATAACTTGCCAGGTAAATGAATATACAAAATTAATACTCTTGAAACAAATATTATTAAAATTATTTCTACGTTACATCGGAATTTATGTTTGTTATCTGTAATATTATTAACGAATTGCAAAATTGATGGACAAACCACTTCAACAAAAGAATACTCTCTAACACATGATCGACTGAAAGATCGTATGAAATGAGAAATCGATATTCATAAATCTGTTTCCGAGTTTCATTGAATTTACTGGCACAAGAGAATGATATTTCTTTTCAAATAAACGAAATCCAGAATTGTTCGTTTTGGCGTTTCGTAATTATCCATGTGTACATCTATCATAAGCCAGAATCACAAATAAAGGTGCAAACATTAAAAGGAGAATAGATATTGATTGCATCACTATGTGAGTATTACGCACATAGGATTCGTCATTTAACCCCGGCTCTCACCATTTCTGGAGGAAAAAAAAACAACTTAACAAATGTTATTCATATCACACGGCAGTCCCAACAATTTCAACAAACAAATAACAAAATTTCACATAGTCTGGTTACTTCGATAACACAATTGGCAACACCTTACATTATATCTATCAGATATGCGTAACAACACATCAAAACAGTTCGGTACCGAGCTGAAGATATATCGTTTCCGAGTAAAAGCTTCATACTGGGGTGAATTTAATCCAGATACTCGCTATTAATACCAAGGAGGATTGATTCTCGTCAATAACAACAGGAGCCAACGCACGCGTAAGCTCCCCAGCTTTCGGGCTATCGATGTTTAAAGTTGTGGAAACCCTTTTCTTTCTTTTTTTTTTTTTGTCATGTGTATCAAGACTATGAAAATCAATCGCATATCGCTCTGCAAATCAATCTGTCGAACGTATCGGCTCGTTAATTCCTGCTATTTTTCTTCATATACTTCGCCCGCTGTTCTCTCATACTAATCACGGCGTGGGATTGCGCAGAATTCAGTCAAATTCAATGTTATCAGTGGCGTACGAATCGGATCGAAAGCTCATAGGAGTCGTAATCTTTAAGTGACAGAAACAGACAGTTCGGTACAGTCGGTTTGCTCGAGCACGCGGCGAAGTGCGGTAGAGGGAACACCTAGGACGAAGACTTCCGGTAGAGAAGGCTGCGCGTGTTGGATGAGCGTAGCCGCCGCTACGTTGGTGGTCCTACTAGCAATTTTTCTTACCCTGGAGCCACAAACATTCCAACGTGCCATCTACACCCTCTCTAACAATACCCCAAGGCAAGCTGGGTACGATTTACCCTTCATTTTACTTTTTTTTTTCTATTAAAAGAAATTTTTTGTAAGCCATGCGAGCAAGCTGGTACGATTGATCTTTTTATTTATTATTTTTTTTTTTGTTATTCTTTATTTTGATTTAACGTCTATGTTCGTTAAACTACTGCAATTACGATTACAATGTGCGACTGTGTAAATGGTGGAAGGGAAACAGATGTTTTCCAATCAAATATTTACCCTTCTATTGAAAAGAATTTTTGATAAACCGTGTACGCCATCGCTGGGATCAATTGAGATGTCCCATGCCGAAAATGTTTGATTCTACAAAGACACTTTATTTCTGGCAACTAAAAACGCTATTATAAATGATTCACTGTAATGTTCGTTTGTTGTAATTGAATCAGTGTTCATTTTGTCTAATGTCCAAGCTTAGGGGAGTACTCGCACAAATTTTTTAACGATTTTACAGATGTTTCACGTGGTATGACAAGAATTGATGCTTGTGTTGATGAACGAATTTCTTGTATTATTAGTTAGTTCGTGTATTTTATTATAACGTAATGTTTTCAACTCGGTTTCATTTATAAATCAGTCAATAATTGTGTTCTATAAATATTGGACATTTTTCTTTCAATTTTATTAGTAATATTTTCATGTATACTTGATTCTATATTCTGTACTATAATTCTGATGTCAACAAATTATATACGAATATTATAATTTACCTAAATTCTCAATATCCGCTTGTGTCTGACTTCCTCTTTTTTTTTTAACTCGACTTTAAAATGTCTTTAAACGTATAACTAAAACTTTCTATAGACCAGATGACTTGAAAAATGGAATCGTAAACATTATATTATGATAAAATACTCGAACCAACTATTCAACAAATAATTGAAATGCTCGCAGAATGTTTGGAAAACGTTTTAGGAATACCGCGTACACTATACAATATACCTACATAATACTGCTTGATACTTTGCTTCGTTGGATACAAAACAAAAGTGAAAGTCCTCGACGCTACGTTATTGAAAATTCATGAATAATTCAAACCCTTTGTGGTACCGTTATTTACAGAAGCCGTTCGGCCATACTATTCCGGAGGATATAATTTCAGCGATAAACATACTTGCAAAGTATGCATTGTCCCAGAAAATCGTTTAATTGGTTGTAATTTTACAGCCACGGTTAAACCGTTAAAAGCCAGAATAAATCGAGGCTAGTTAGAAGACTGCAAATGAATTCACCGAAGAGAAATTATAAGCTAGACAAATTTACAACTAATTTCACGTAATGTTGTTTCGATATTGATCGTATAAAGCATGCATGTACAAAACGAAAACTGTTTACGTTGTCCTCGTTATGGTGTTCTACGAGAGTCTCGAGCCGTGTAAACTTGGGAAAGTTTAAACCAACACGATAAAGTAAAAAGTAAAAAGTAAAAAGTAAAATGTAAATTCAATCCAAGAAATTATTCTAGATTGTTCATTCAATCGCATGTTATACTTTTTTGTTCCTGGCAGAAAATTCGTTTGGTTTTACGAGTTTTACTTCAATTCCTTGTCATATTGGTTTAAATTATTATGCTGTCAAACAAAACGATACAATTACTATATATTAATTGAAACTTGGGGAGAGATAGGTATGCAAGCTTTCTTTTTCCGACACGTTTGTTTGATCCCACCGAGATGCCGTACGCGATGCATGATTAATTTATAATCGACACCACGCATGATCTTTATTGCATTTTAGATCAGCCTTGAAGTTGTTGTCTCCTGCAGCGTTTCACGCGCCAAATAATTTTGTCCTTCCCATGATACCAATTTTTGTCTACGCTTGGTGCACGTACCCAAGAAAACTGAGAAAAAGAGCTCGTTCCTCACTTTGTTTCTATGCGTCTTATAGTTCACTATTTACCCTTTCTAGCTCTTCTGACAATAAGCAACTCAAGATAAAGCTAAAGTGTAGAGGGACCAACAAATCGTGTTTTTAGTCACGTTAGGATTGTTAGGCGAATCGTCATGTAAGTAGCCTTTATCTATGTACACGTGCGTGTCAACACGAACCCATACACCATACAAAATGGCTGGACAGATTGAATTCCAATGAACCTACCCATCGCTTCGAAAAAAATAAAAGGTACTTCGGTACAAGTCTACCGCAGCTTTTGTCAATGCAGATCGCATTTAGGGTAGATTCTCATTTTAGCGAAACTGAAAGCGCTACTGACCTTTGCGTTTCAAGCTGCAAAACTCCAACTTGCCGAAGACATAATCGCGCGGCAAGTTTTCCTTGCATCCGAGGTAGTCCCGACCTTTTCTTCTGAGTTTTTAAAGCAACAGTCGATCGATGTATCGCTTGTAATTACCGATCCTTTCAAGGTTTGCGATGCTAAAAGACTCGATCGAAGTCAACGCTTATCAAGTTATCTTTAACGATCAAAATTACGTCTTCGATAGTTAGTAAGGAGTATATATTACTCGTTAAAAAAAAAAAGGTTGACAGAACTTGAGTCGACTAGAAAAATGAGTAAATCGAGAATGTCGTTCCAAATACTTTCTTAATTTCTCTACTTGTTACTCTAATATGGATTTCTATCGAATGGGCTTTGAAAGGATTCATTATACGGAAATCTTAAAATAAATATTGGAAGATGTATCGTTCGAACGATCTCGAATCGTTCGCTGACAAACATTTCTATTCGGAAGAAAAGCGCTGACGACACACGAGCCTTGTAGAAGTGCACAAAAACGCCTCCTCCTCCCTCGAGAGAAGCTAATACTATAAAAACCGCAGTAATACTATCAATAATACTTGACCGTTCGTCTAACAACACTAACTGATGTAGTTAGTACGCGCCCCTTTAAACTTGTTGCCACTATACACAGGGTGTTTCAAAGAGCTACGGTCAAAACCAGAGAGCGTTTCCCTCGGTCGAAACTTGTAAGTACGAAATTGTTTTTATGACGAGTAACCTCGATCCGTCGAGGCGTAATTTGCGAGTTTTATTTCCGTTTTAGTATTTTAATCGAATGTGCCAAATGTCTGTCTTCGACTGGAGGCGTTATTAGCGAATTTTTTGCAGTTTGGAGTGCGGCAGCTCCTCGGTAAAAGTCACAAACTCGAGGTACCCTCTGAAACTTTTATCGCGTATTCAAGCACCGATGAATAATTCAGTTATATTTCGGTCGATTCGAGCAATCCTTTTATTTGACATTTGCTCGATTTTCAACCGCACTTTTTCGGTCATCTTTAATGAAAAACATGAGAATATGTATAAATTGTTACGAGTTTAAAAAAGAAACACTTGAGAAGGGAGTAATACATCAAGAAATAAAATCAGATAAATAATTACACATTCATTCCTTGTTACACAAAACATTTGGGTTTTAAAATGAAATATTTCATAAGAGACAACTGAACTATATTTTCAACTACGTTTATAATTATACTTTTTATATTATTTGAACAAACATACTTTCACAAAGATTCAATGATGAATATAAAAATTCTGTACTCATGACAATATCAAAGCTCTGTTTCTACTTTTAACGAGGAGTTACTGTAATAATATCATTTATTTCCAAATTTGTTAAGAACAGTACACGTTAAGTAGCATTTGGCCCCTTGTTTCGTGGCGATTCAGCCAGTCCCTTCGAGTAGATGAAGTCGGAATTGAATAGATCCGATTTAGATGTTCTCCTAGATTAGATTTCGTTACGAACGTTTCTTACTAATTTTCCACCGAAGAAACCCCCTTTCTGTTTTCACCGTAGTGTATACTCTTCTGTTGTATCGGATAGTCTGAGTACTTATATATCTCATGACTAACTGCTAAACGCTTTACTATTCAGTAGCTTTTATCAGCGCTTCACACGAGCTCGCTGCGTGCAGCACAGTCCTACTTACAAGGGAGGTTTCCTTTGACTTTGCTTTGTTGATGATACTCGACAGATTTCCGAGGTAATTGCATCGAGGAAACGTGGGATTTATTTTACATACATTGTCTGCAATTAAGAGGGATAGGACAAAAATACGAGAACGTGACAATGGATAGATTAAATTGTTTATTCCATTTAACCCTTTCACAGCGGCTTCGTTTCGGCTTGTTGATAATTAAGGCTCTCTTCAAGTGTTTAAAAAATTCTTCGTTACCTGAACTAAATCTAAAAAATATAAACTATACTAAACTAGACCGTTCAGATGCAATTAGACATGTGTGTCTCAGCAGCTGCGAATGGGTTAAAGCGTAATTTAATAACAAGTTCGACGTTAAACCTTTTAAATGCGGCGGTAAAAGGGTCTAAATCTCTTTCCTCGGTTCGATTACTTGAAAAATTTGAAGATTTTTATCGATAACACCGTTCAAAGGATCGAAACCTTTCCTGTGAGAAATATTCTAAACATACTACTCTTGACTACAAATTTCCGAATACGGACTCTCAAGCGCTGCTATTAGTGCATAGTATTTAAATTACACACGATGAAAATGAAGTCTCACCAAAATGGAAGACAAAACGGAATTATTCCGGCAAACGTACGTCGCATGCGTTAAATTCATAATCGAAGCATAGGGAGCCGAATTATATAGATGCATCGTGTGCTACGATGCGACACCGATAGTATATTATTCGCTTCCTATTGCGAACGTTATGTGACCAAATTTTTAACGATAATCGCGAGCAAAATTTTTAGAACGACTCGTCGAAAGTGACGCGCGAAATGTAAGAAAAGCGGTTGCATAGTTGGCTGATTGAGTGAAAATGCGTATTATATATTATGTATCGTCAATTGTATAGCGATGTTGTTACTTTTTTTATATGTGTCTAGTATTACCCCTTGTTTTGGGCATGATGTAAAATTGAGAGATATACAATTGGTAATTGTATCCATGTGAACCGCTAAAATAGTAAGAAACGCGTTACGTGGCCAGGGACATGCAATTTCTTGATACAATTTCGTTTTGTTACGCAGAGTCTGACTTCTTGCAACATAGCGAGCCATCCTTCATGGAAACGACAACGACGGAAGTGGACCCTGAAACGCAGGAAAGGTATAATCGATGTGTTCTATGAATTAATATGTACATCATTTCTGTGTTTTACTTTTTATTTGCCTGTTTATTTTATACGTACTTATACATACATTATTATACACGTACACATATTATACATATAACTTATTATTTATACAGAATGAATTTTTAAAATACTTTTAATTCAAGTTTCTGAAATTGTACACACACATATATATACGTAATATAATTTTATATAACATTTATACTCAATGTATATACTCTTACATGACATTTCAGAAACTTCAATTAAAAATATTTCGAAAAAATCTAAACTGGCACAGCTGCCTGTCTGGTAGATTAAGAAAATTGTTGTCGAACAAGAGTACTGCCATTATAATTACATCGAACGTTTTACGTTTTTTATTACTCGTCTCGCGTAGGTTGTTCTATGAAAAAGAAATTCTTTTCGCAGAATAACGAGAACTGTCCAAGTTGTAACAACGACCACCAGCAGTACCATGGGCGATCCAGACGAATTGCGAGACTCCATGCAAAAGATCGTCGACCGGTTCATGACGGAAGAAAGGCGAGAACAGTGAAGCATGAAAAATCTAATGGGCGATCGTAGGAATAAGATAGAATCCTTCATCACCTGACGGCCGTGGAAAACGAAACGAGAGCGTTCAAAGAAAATTCTTTAGCACTGATTCAAGGAAGCACCTCGGTCTGGTTCGGCGCATCCTCGAGCGTCGAACGAGACGTTCTCTGTACAAAGATCGTAAACGGATCTCTGTTCGCGATCTGTATCTATAAATGTCAATGCAGAATATCTTATTATCGCGGTGCTTACCGGTGAGCACAGGAAAAGCATGCACGAGAATTTACTATCACACTCATGGCCTACGCTTCGGATTTGCTTGCCTTTTGGTTAAATTAAATTGCCTTACGTATCTTACGTTTACTCTTGCGATCGAATAGCGTATGTCGTTGCTGATCCGACTAGCTTGATCCGCTAGTTTTCACTAAGCTAACCCGTCCATGTACAACGCCTTTCTCATGTTGTTCGAATCGATAGACGAGAGGGAGAATGTAACGAAGGAATGTAACCGATCTTTTAAGAACAACATGGACGAACAGAGAGGAGAGAATGTTCGTCTCGAATGCACGCTCGACCAACATTACAGCGATATATATTTGTAAACCCTTCTTGAGGAAGAAAACGGTATACGAGACGAAATTGAGGAAATAAATAGGTCTTGCGGTGACTTCGCAAAACTCGCCACTTGGCGGTTCGTCTTAGCTTTAGGATGATTGTATATCTATCCGCGCAATACATCGCTTTATAGGTCTGCAGAAACACTTGAGTCACACACATACATACACCGAAAGAAAAGGAGCGGTTCTAAAGGAATGGAGATTTTTGTTGCTATTCGAGTTTCGCGAGAGGATTTGGTTGGCCTCCGACACGACGATCTACGCGATCGTTTACCATTCGAATGGCAACAAAGAACAAATGTTTTTATGAATCGGAATACAATGTAAATTTAACTTATTTAAAAGAAATATTTCCTAACAATTTTTAATTGTATATATAATAATTTCTTAGCGTAACTTATATAAATGTACTATTATACGATTGTAATAATTGCAATATTGTAACACGAATACTTTATTTATATAGCAGAATCATTGGACAAATTGTTAGATGCATAAATCTTAAGATCAGAGGGAATGTTAAATCGGCGATCTCTATCCTTCGTGCGATCGTGTAAATTATTATGACTATTAAACAAATGAACAAAAAAGAAAAAATAAAAGAAAAATGCAAATGACATGACGATTATAGAAAATATGTTGTTTAAAGTTTAACGACTCGAGACACGTCTTAATATTTAAGCAGCATTAGCTTTCAGTGTATAACACAGTTTTAAAAGGCACAGAAAGGAATCATATAGTATGTATCTAAAAAGAACAAATATATACATACTTTAAATAAGGTATTCTATTAATGTATAATATATTGAAAAGACATGATTATGCATCTGAAGTTTATAAATTATTATCTATAATGACTGTTATTCTATGTTTAATAGACTTGCCTAGAGCCTATCTGACCTAAGGACCAAAGGCACAATCACACACGCATCAAAATAAAACATTATGCTCCCATGTACTGTCGTAATATTTATTGTAACTCATTACGGACGTTGCGATACTGGCATTTAAATATTCCGACTACTATAAAATATGATTCGTATTACGAAAAAAAAAAAAAGGTATTATCCCTTTTTCGTATGACGCAAGCTAATGTAATACGACGAACTATTGTAAAACCCATTGACAACAGAATTTTTTTATTCACTGTCATTTCTGTCCAGTATATTAGTACATTTTTTACAAAACACTTCTATCTTTACTATATTGCGTACATTAATAAAGAGATGTGCAAACGAACTTTTGAAAGTTGACCACGTAACTTTACTGGCTGATATAATAAATACGTTCCAAATAATAGAAGATGTATAACCAGTATCATCCACACTTCAACATCAGGCTTAAAAAATTATTTAAAAGGTATTATCGTGATTTATGGACATTTTTGGATAGGTAAAAATGCATTAATTCTATTTTGATATTATCTTAGTTGGCTTTATTTAAAAAGTGCAAAAGCTTCAAATAAAATAATTGTGTGCAGACTAAGTAACTAACTAACTAACATCATTATTTTGTTTCTTAAATTTTGCATCTAAAGAACTATAAATACATATTTTTCTCACGTGGATATCTTTCTTACGAAAAATATTTTTTAGAAGCCAGTAATGTTACATCGAACAAAATATACACATTTTGTAATTGTCTAAGCTCAACACCTACTATATTCTCAAGCTGAGAGCATGGCAGCATAAACCTACTCAATTCTATAATACAAGAATCTCGACACGAATTAACCGCTTTAAATAAATTAACAATTAATTTGCTTAGCTTTAAATTTTACTAAAAGTATTTGAATAAAATTTCGTGACTAATTTGATTGTTATAATGTATGGAAGCTATTGCGGTATCAAACTTAAATTAAGTAGGTTTACTTTATGTTACTCTCTACTAATTTTATAAAAATAGTAATTTATTACCGGAGTGGTTACAAAATGTATAATGAATCGAAGATTCATTGCAATACTTTATAACTATATTCTAATCTTGGTAATGAATATATCATGAGTTATAACTGATATAAGGTATGTACAAATTTAACATCGTTTCATATACATGTGTTTGAATCAAAAAGTATTTAACATTCAGTATCGCATCAGTGCACTTCTAATTCTGTACGTAATTTTGTACAATCTATTGGTTTGTTTTGTGGATAACGCGTACAAGCCAAGTGGCAACCGACTTTCCTCTATGCTTAACCCTTCCGTGAATACTACAATATTAAAATTATAATGCCATTGTATGGTGTACGATATCAAAAATAACAGAGAAAAGAAAAGGTATAATTTTACCATATACTATTATGTGATAGAGTTATCAACGACAATGTAATAAATAAACTGTTGCATTACAATCCTCAATGTATGTACTTTCGTTGAAACCTTTAATGAACTTCCCCTTCCTTGGATATTCCGGTATGCCTTTCCTCCTTTGCTCTTCCCTAAACACCTTTTCTAACTCTATCCTTCTCTCTTCCCTTTTCCTCTCTAATTCCTCCCCTATCCATCTTCTACCCTCGAAACATTTTTCCCTATCATCGTCCCACATACATCGATGGCGCCATCTAACAGAAACACTGAGAACTATTTTCACTACAAACTTGAGTGTTTTCTCACCGATGGCGCCACTTACAAGTAATTACAGAGGGTTCTGATCTAAGCTTAGACAATTAGCTATATATATACATATATATTTATATATATAGATATATACTTCTTAGGAAAATATTTCTCATTCTCGACCGCGAAATGGCGATACCATTTCATGGTCCATGAAATGGAATGCGGGTACATATCTATATGTATACATATTAGTAAATGCAACTGTTTCAGGTAGTGGCATATTTTAATAAATAACAACTTAATTTTTCAGTTTTTTTTTATTAGTTAATAACAGATGACATCAATTTTATTTAGTACATTCATGGAATCATGTATTTATACAGAAATTTCGATTGTTCAAATATTTTTCATTTAATCATAAAAAGGAGAAGTCATATTTGTATGGAATATACGATATAACATAATTTGTAATATAAATGTTTTCAGGAGAATAACTAAGTTTTAAACACACATTATTCCCTATGATACAGGTTACTACATCATTTTTTATGTATGTTTCTAAATAATATTTCAATATACCAATATTGATAGTTACATGTAACTTTTATCATTCATAGTTAGTAATTTTGATCTTACAACTATATTGAATTGTCTATAAAATACAATTACATAAACAATTTTTCTGAATAGCCGTATGCACATTGTATAACAAATGATTTGATAAATCACTTTAATATATGCAGAAGTAATTATTAAAGTGTATAATGCTCACTACTTCTCCTGTTTAAAGTAGTAAGGGTGAAGTGTATATTATTTTATTTGGTATCAAACAAAAAATATACAAAAGAAAACTATTACAAAAATAATATAATGATGCTGCGCGTAAGTATATGACTGTCTGTATCTTATGAAATTCTGCTAAACAGTAAAATTATTACAATTAAGAAGTTAATCAAAAATTAATATATTTAAAAAAAATAGAAGATATTAGCTCAATACAGTGATAACTCTTGAAAATGGTATGTTATTTGTAAATTGGAGTCACACGAAAATAAAAGACAGACTGTGAATACCATAAGTCTAATAAAATTACAAATCCTGAAAATTTAAAATCCAATCATTTTGGATTAGAACACAATAATACCCACATATCTGGAAATTTATTTATAGATACAGAAAATTGACTACTTATTCAACAAATTTCAATATCTTAATTGCGCGACGAATGATAGCATTTTGTAAAACAAATAGGTGTTTTCATGCACTTTTATCTCATACCTTTTACAAATTAATATATCAAAGGTCATCAGATCTGTAAAATAAGAAAATTGGTTAAATGTATAAATAAAAATGTTGCAACTTATGAAACTGTATAATATTAGTAAAAAACTCACATTGTCAACATCATCTTCGTCATCATCGCTAATTTCATCGCCGAATTCAATGTCTTCATCGAATCCGTCTTCAACGAAGGTGACAGTATCATTGATACGTACTGTAACAATATTCAGAATGTAATAAACACGTTCTCCTTGTTAATATTATGGAGAATAAATTTTAAGTTAAATCGTATTTGAATCAAGTACATATTATACCAAATCAAATTTTAAATAATTTGCATATTAAAACTTACCAGTTTCTGGGAATTCTCCATATGTTTTCAAATTACGAGCTTCATCTGATGTATATTTTAATATAACATCAGCTTTTGCATCTTGATAATCTCGCAAGCCAATCAGTATTATGTCACCTTGATTGATCCATACTTTTTTTCGCAATTTTCCTCGAATATGACACAATCTCTTGACACCATCAAAACACATTGCTTCTAACCTTCCATTACCAAGCATTTTTGTGACTTGTGCATATTCTAAATACAATAACAAAATCGAAAAAAAAAATGGTTAAACATACAATTTTGTATATTAGAATTACTTTTCAAACTCTAAATCCATTTCATTTAATTAGAA
This sequence comes from Hylaeus volcanicus, assembly GCF_026283585.1. NCBI lineage: Eukaryota > Metazoa > Arthropoda > Insecta > Hymenoptera > Colletidae > Hylaeus > Hylaeus volcanicus. The sequence continues at coordinate 24,118,893 of NC_071980.1, forward strand.
TATGATTTATTTCGCAATAACGTTCTAATTATTCCTCAATAATTTCCCATTAAAAAGTAACAAAGTTCAACTGCTGAAACGAAATGATAGAATCTTACCTTGTCCATCTTCTTTGAAAACCAATTCTCTTTTTTCTGTTTCATTTTCATTTTTACCCCTTCTCCTGTTTTTACCTCCCTTTCCTGAGAAAAATAAATTAAATTGTTAATATCGAAGTAATTACATCCGCAAGGAAAAATGATGAGGCGGAATGAATGTTCAACTTTCTGTTATACTGTATTCGACTATTTAGGGATCAAGGTTGACATTAACAGGTTAGAACAAACTAACCACATTACAAGTTACATGACTCTGTATATATACAGAAATTTCGGAACGAAAGAAATACACGACAAGTCACAGACGTATACTGACCCTTATTCTTCGGCATGTTGACTCGTTAAAACTTGTTTAAACAATAAATATGCGATAAATTCAGATAATGAGACCAAGTATTACACTCAATGCCCTAAAAACGAGATTTGCACCACAGCACACCTCATGGAAAAGACGTGAGCTCTATCTATCAGAGAATGTCAAGTAAGCCAAACTTGAATCTGTTTTCTTCCTAATGAGTTCTAAATACGTAAAATCACTAAGTCAAAATTACTTTTTTTATTTTACTATAATTTAAATGCACGATTGGACACGAAGTTTGTTAAAATTCAGATATCTAATTGACTACTCGTCAGTGACAAACACAAAGAAAGATGATCGTCACTTTCGTTAGTAAAAATATAGAGATTATAATTTCGCAGGTTGGTATTATGGAAATCTAGACAAAATGGCCATTGAAATTGCACCACTTCTTTTAGTCCCGCATAAGCAGTAATCGTTCATGTCATTTGATATCAAACCTATCATGTACGTTAAAGAAAACATAATTTATTATAATGCTTATATTAATATTACTACATGTTAATATTAATTATATGTTTATGTAAATATTCGACATTTTGAGAAACTACATAATTAGGAAGTGGTGCACAACTCCTGTAGCTATCACTGTACACATGAATTTCAAAATTCAAAAAATTAACATGCCAATACAGATATGCAGTTACCTATTATTAACATTAATTGTAATAATGTGTCCTTTCAAATAAAATAAAAAAGAATTAGATATATTCCATACCATCTATTGAAGTCGTTTTTGGATAATTCTTTATAATAAAGTACGCTTAAGCGTATAATTAATTATAATTAATTAAATGTTAATTTGTTATTTTTACGTTTGCTATTTGAAGTTCGTATTTATGCATTTGGTTCTCTACTCGTCTAAAATTATACTAAAATTATTGTACAGTGGGTAAAGAAATAAATAATATACTTTTAGGTAAAAATTTTATTTAACAATTGGACAAAAGAACATTTTGTTACAATCACCGTATTTTTTTAATACGCGAGTTTAGATTGAAATGAAACTCCTTATTACTAGTCAATGAAAAATTATAAACGTTTTGAAACGGGACAATCAAACAAAAATTAATATAATTGTTGTACTTATCGTGAAAAAGAAAATTTATTTACAGTATGTAAAAGAATCAGACGAATTCGGATTCTCGACTAAATTATTTCTATGTATTTCGTAGCAAAGTTTAATATATTTCATCACTTTGTTCGCAAATTGTCTGAGGCACTGAAAGATTATAACCTTCGGTATATTATTAATGTTATATTAGAATCGTGCTATTAAATTACCGCGAATGTGCTTTCGGCTTTACAACTCATGTAATAATGACAATTTGTTAAAAAATGATTGTGCAACGTGCGTATAATCAGCTCTTTCTATTTGTGTACGAATATGTGAGTGTTATGGTAACAGAATTCCTTGACTTAAACATCTTCTGTCGTAAGTTAAAAAAAAAAAAAATAACAAGTTGCTAATGTGAGCAAACATATTTATCGCGTTAGAGTAAAATTGAAATGGTCACGCGATTATGAGAGTATCGAGATCATTATACGATTTCCAACAGTGAGCACCTTGTTTTGATCAGAACTGGACACTTTCGAAAAGACTTGTGAAAAAAATTTATTACTAAAAAAAAATCGAATTAAAGATAATATAAGGTCTTCAACAATCATTTTTTGAGTAGTAATTTAAATGGGAACGAATGAAGCAGTTTCATTATTTGAAATTCCTATCGCTTCAAATGAATCAATGTTTTTTTATTTCTGTATCAAGTAATAATTGCCCAGATCTGATCCTGACGATATAATTCCAGCAACGTAAATCAAAATGAATGTTGAAAAGTCTGTACGAAATTGGAATAACGAAGGAAATGCAATAAATCTATTTAAAACTTATAAATACAAAATAAATAAACGTTGTTAATGCCAGGACGCGTTTGATGTTTTCAAAGAATCCGTTTTCGTTTCAAATGTATTTCACCTGTACCACATTCGATAAAACTATAACGCCTGGTGCTGGATATATGCCTTCAATGGATTCTGAATTGCGCAAGTTGTTTTCCTCTCGGTGGCATAAAACGGCAGCTTGTTGTAATATTCTGACGACCAAACATTGAATTCCATAGCGCAAGCACATTCCATATTAAATCCACGGCCTGAAATAGTAAGTTATGACATAATGAGATTTAATACAGGTTCGTACATGTATGTCATAATGGTACGATTAAATATATCGCTATACATAAATAAATATAACAGATTATATACAATACGTTTGTTAACATTCTTTTTCTTTTTTATTTCTAAATACTACAGTTTTTACTTATTAGTATAAATCTTCGCAGAATGTAAATTTATCTACTATTCTTAACTTTCTGTTAGCCATATGTAATTACGATTCATACCTAAGTGGTCGCCAGACTCCGTCTGTCATAATAGTTTTATATTGCTCGGACAGCCGTGGTTCATTCTGTATTCCACGTACAACATTCCAGTGTTGTGCCAATAATAAAGAGCCAATACCACCAGTGCGTGCCACCATTGATGAGAGGAACCAATGTAATCCACCCATCCTTTAACATAACGATACTCTACTTATGTTTCGATCATGTTATTGTGTTTATTCATAGCAAACACCAGCGCAACGTTTTATGTGGTAGCAAAATTTCAAATAACATATAACAGATACAATAAACTATCGATTTATTATGTGTTTAATAAACATTATAATTTGAGTTGTAAAATTAAATTATATTTCGCGTTAATAATTACGAATTTTAGTTGCACTTGCAATTATAATTTAGTAAAAGGTATTAATTCAATAAAAAAATTATTTGAGATTTTATTATAACAGTATTTTCTATTACTAATTCTTTGATTTCTATGAATGAAACATGCAATCATGTTATTATTTATATTCATGTTCATCAGTCTAGGATGACTGCACTGGCTTTGTTTTTATCTGTGTCATCTCTTTATTACGATTCCTGGTTACTCGGTAGTAATAATCATCAATCACCGGCTCGATTGCACGTTAATCATGAAATTACGTTTTCAATAACACTAAGTACATTTTACGTTAGTGCTTTTCAACAGGTGTATTCTGATGAGATTACAGATACGTCGTAAAAAAAAGCGTAATAAATTAATGAGAAGGCTATTCGCAAACGAGTTCCATTCACTTGGATACACTGCTGAGAATATTCTTATGTTAATTTACTAGACTTGCTTATGCAAACAAACGTTCTCTTTAAGCAAAAAATAGTAGATTTTTTTTAGACTTTCAAGATGGGTTTTCTTAGGAATTATTAATTTTAAAAAATTACTAATCACTAAAAATTAATAAAAAGAAATTAATTTCATATACATCAATAAGCTTTGGATTCAAACAAAGTTTCATTTAAATCAGAATTCTCAGGTTCGAACGCTTCTCCTGCTCGACATTTAAAGAAAACAAATTCACCTTATGCGTGAACTTTCTATAATCTGTGAATTTTCATCTTAAATGTTTTATAATTGCAATTAGCTCACTTAACGTTTCACGTCGAATATACATAGATAGTCTCTTCTGAACAACAATTAGAATTAGCATATGATGATCAGCTTTCATAAAAAGTCGCAACCCACTTGTCTCTCAAATATGCAGCGATAACCCTTAAGTAGTGTAATTACCTGGACAAAAGCGTTCCGGTATTTTGGTCACATAAATGGCAAACGCTCCACCACTAATGACATACATTCCTAGTACCCTCGGGAGCAACATTCTAACGATCGGGTTGTCCATCCCGCCCATAGCGATGCTCCAATGCAGCGTTGGCAGCACTCCGTATGCTGCCCAAGCGACAAAAACGACTAGCTTGACGTTGCCATTGACATTTAGTTTTGGTATTTGCAGTGTCATTGCGAATATAAAAATCGCCAGTACGGTTATTAAATAAAAGCTCTGCAACTCCTGTAAATAGATAATTAGTTTACTATTATTAACGGCCAGTCGACGATCTCTCGTGTTTACAGACACTTTAAGAAGAGTTTATATCGGTAAATAAAGTCTAATAATTAACGTAGCACGTCGAGCATAGTTTACTTTTCATTTATCAAGCGTTTCTCCAGTTTCTAGGGTCCTTTTAAATAATACAATAAAAGAACTTAAATAAGAATATAATAAAAAAGAATAATAACTGTAAGAATTACTCGTCACATTTTGTTATTTTTAATTTTAAAACAATTTCTTTTATAGTAGTTCTTTTTTCTAAATTCTTCAGTTTCTAGATATCTCTTTAAATAACTTAGAATTTAGCTTTACGGACTTGTTCTATTTTTCAACTCTATAATTCAAATGTATTCGTGTTCGTTTACACTGCAAACAAAAAAGAACAAACACCTCTGAGACGATACGACACGTGCCCGTAAAACTCGATACACGATACTATTCGGAAAAGTTGAAATATGCCCTCAGGGGCTGTAGCATGCGAATATGCAGCTACAGTACAGGTTCAGCGAACCCGGGGTACCCTAGCTAAATGGGGGCCAGTGGGCCCCAAACAGACCTGTACAAAAGACAAGACTGACGTAAATGCAATGTACAGAGTTACGATAGCGCGAACTAAGGCAACATTAAGGAGTTATGCAAAGCAAAGTATTGCCAAGAGGAATAGAAATAATTATATTGTGATGTATGGATTCAGTGCAATGACTGAAGTGACAGTTATGCACTTAAAAAAACCAAGAAAGGTTGAAATACTGAATATATACTAAAACGCTGCCACGTGAGGAATTAATAATGGTCAACACTGTATGCGTACTGTATGCGTAATGCGCGTGTTAATTTATTTACGAAATTCAATCACCTTATGACACCAAAACGCGTAGTAAACTCCGGACATGTATATCGACAAGAGGCTCAAAGCAATGCCGAACAAGTCGAATGATAAAAAACACCAGTAATCTTTTTCACTTCGACAGGAAAAGGTGTGGTACACCGACGATAATATCATGCAGGCCTGAAACATGAATTTTTACATATTTCCTGATTAATTCTTATTTAACAATTTATCTTGTGGTTTTAATATCGAAGCTCTCATTTCATAAAAATACAGGCAGAAGTATCTGCCTACTCTATCTGTTTAATATATTTTGCGTATTTAAACAATTTCAAAAAACAATTTTAAAATAGAATTATCAGTTCTAACTTACTTAAAATTAGAATTAGCTTTTTTAACTTTAAAATTATTTAAATACGAAAATTACGTTAGCAAATGAGGCGAGGAGATATTTCTGAGTAAATGTATAGTGTTGAAATGGGAAGCAGAGTTGCAAATCACATCGTAAATTCATTATAATCAAAGAGACGTTATTTTCATTTACCTGGAAACAGATTAGTAGAAGAGCTACGATTATTTTATCACCCAACGGTGCGTGGATATTTAGTAGGCAAAGATCGTACAGCGTCAAGCCAAAGAATAACATCCATCCAAATATGTGGCTCCATATATTCACTGTTTCGTTCGTCCACCAGAATATACTGGAATAAACAGTTTCTAAATGAAGCATTACTTTGTGGATGCAACACGTAATAATAAAATAAAAATGTATAGTTGTTTAACGCTTTCAAATCGGATCTTTGTATTCTTTAATATTCCATAATGCATGACTATATATATAATAAAGTAACTCTTGGAGTAAGAAAAATAAATTTGTAATGAAAATTATCGTAACTTTAGTAATGAAATGTAAAGTAAATTTAAAAAAAAAGTATTCGTTGGAATGGTGATAAGCTTGTTTGAGATAGCTCCAAATAGCGTCAAAACAGCGTAATAATTATAAGTATTAATAGTGAATAATAAAATGGTGCGAACCTTTCGACGCATAATTTTGTAGTAAGATATCCTCGATATCCATGAAGAATGTAAGGGTTGTGTTGAAGATATTCAGGAGCTTCTTCGAAATCGAGGAGCCGTCTCATTTTTTCTTCATCTTGTACCGTGACGTTACCTTTGATAGGCGACTCTTCCAACTTCTTGGAGGCTCTGCGATACACCTGGAAAGGATTGCAAACTGTTTCGTTGAATTGGAAAATTGTATTGTTATTATCGAGTTGCAAGTAGTCACGGTGAACAATTTATAATAATGTTGTTACAACAATTAGTTCTGTTACAGTTCCTTAAGGGGATGACCAGAATGCTGGGTAAAAAGTAAGCTCAATTTTTCAATTTATTTTTGTACTCTATAATTTATCCCTTAAAACGAAAAATATTAAATATTATATTCTTTTATAGAAAAGAAATTTCTAAATTGTGTCATTAAATACATCGTAAAATAAATAGTTTAATTTTAATACAAATACATTATATCTACATTGTTATTATGAAACGTCGAAATAAAGAAATTGAAGTGAAAGGGTAATTGTTTAGGCTCGATTTTTCCTACTTTGTAACATTTTATTGAAGAACAATCTAATAATCTGTTTAGACTCGATTAAACGTTTCTGGAAATCGTAAAATCGCTACTACACCGCAGCAGCTACTTTCAATCAGTTCAATGACCATTTCGGCCATAATTATACGGCACAGATGATTTCAGGATACAGCAGTGAAGGTTTACCCTCTATCCCGAGATACGAAAGCTGTAAAGTAGGGCACAACGGGACTTGCCTTTCATTCGAGTGTGTCAAGTTTATACTGTGGGCTTTCTTCTCTGTTTTTTTTTCATCTTCCGACAGCGAAATCAATTTCCCACCTCGCGAAACTAGCTTCGTGCGCCAGCACTAAGTACTCTGTCGCTCGTCCACGACCAATGTAATCAACGTATCAGTTTTCCAAAACGATCGTCAAGATGATGTAACCCCATTTTCAAAATTCTCAATAGTCGATTGATCTTAATGGAAAGACACTGTTTTTTAGTTGTACAAAAGAATAGTGTCAACAACTTGCTAACGTGTTTAGACTTGTATACAAGTTTCTGATTCCACTTATAGTACCTCAAACCTTAGTCCATAGTATTGCCACAAGAATGAAAAACTTTAAATAAAATAGTAAAGCTAAGCAAAAGGTGGGACAGTGTTTAACAACTAGAGATAAACAGACTTCAAAGAGAGAAAACAGACAAGCATATATCCAAATTCATTTTTGTCTAAGCCTTTTAATTAATTCTAATAAATTGACATCATTCATTAAAGCATTACTTCAGTAATATATATCCGATAAAGAATTATCGAGAATCTAATATTAAGGGTGCCTAATGTTCTGTTTGACAAATTGTTACTGCACGTGAAACGTAATTTTCCATTGTCCATTTGCGTTAGAAAATCGCATCACTAACCTTAATACCTTGTCGTAATAAGAAGAGCGCCAACCTACATACTCATAAACGCATATCGACGTTTCTCAAAACCGAAACTTAAAATGTCGAATGGAAACGGAGCACAGCGAGCACAATTGCTGAACACGGCACTGTGTGATCTAATAGTAATTACCTGACCGCCTCAAAGTGAAAGTCGGTGTCGAATATGCACGCGTACTTGCATGATTTTTGCAAAAACGTCGACAGGTAAAAGTCATCGTTCCCGCGTTTCATTTCCGGTTAGAACGGACCAGGAACTGTTGTTGCTACCGCCAGAGATTCAACGAAATTATTGTTTGAAATATCCATCAAAAAATATTCTTCAGAACTTTCTTTGATCAAATGAAAAATAATTGTTGAAATTGAACTTTAACAATTGTAACTTTTCTCTATAAATGTTTTACATGCATAAGTTTTATTCAATCCTTTATTATAGCAGTGAATGACAATTTACCTCCCCAGTGAGCAGTTTGATCGTCTCCTGCGCGAACTCCGCCGTAGCTTGTATCTCATGGTTGTTGTTGTGCGGCTGATCATCGTCGGAAACCTTTTCTTTTTGGTCGTTCACTTCTTCGACGCCTGTCAGTAATTTCATCATTAGAGAAACTGAGGTATCCTACTTCGCGTCTGTGAATAAAAAAGAAAAAATCGCAAACATTTAGGCGAGATCTTGGCGTAGAGTTTTAACTAACAGCAAACGTTTCGACAGTTAGCATGTTTCAGTGTAGATTCATATGCGATTTGCGTGGACGAAGTTTCAAACTTATTTTAGAAAAAGGGTATTTCAATTTGCGAGCACGACTTTTATGTTACTCGTAATAATCGAGGCTACATAAAAAATAAAACGATGCATTGATAAGGATACTTATTCTATGCGGTTGGAAATCTTTAATTCTGTATTGTGAAATAGCTGAAATAATCAGTGATACATCTGAATTTAGAAAGTTGAAGTTATGTCCGTAACAATTCACGAGTATACATTCCAGTTCACACATGGACGCTAACCATGGCATGTATGTACATCATTGAAATGTTGATATTAGCAATACTATCAAATTTGAAAGATTATCATTAACTATAATTTTGGGTATTTATATATCTAAATTATAGCGTGATTTTGTTTTAATAATAGAATTTTTGGATCCATTTTTTTAGAACAGAGTTTCATAGATAACGTGGCAACGGTTAATAATATTCTTTCAACTTTATGTTTAATTCGAACAAGTTCTAATCACTCTCTCATTTCTATTTTGCAAATGAAAAAAAAAAAACTAAAATCAACTGTAATTCTCAATCCTCGATTTAAGCTACTTGCGTTGTGGTCCTGGGATTTTCTAGCAGCACGCAACTTCCTTGCAAAGTATAATACTTCTGGGAAGCTGGAAGAATATAACAAGAAACCGTAAACTAAATTGCTGTTTCCTGCACGGAATATTACAGACGGAATTAGTATTTTGTACCGTCCAGGGACTTGTTTCAACGTCGGATGTACATAATGTAATAAGAAAATCACAAAGGCGCCCAGGTAGACTAGACCTTATCCCCAATAGAATCTTATTCTTAATAAAGGAGGACATACTTTCGACAAGTTAAAGAAATGATCTTTCTTTCTTAATTTTGTACTGTTTGTATATACCTATAACGTAGTATGGCAATAATGTTTAATACTGGAGGGAAATTGGAAAACGTTGCTGTACAGTTCACGTGAATCCTCCCATTCATCGTAAATGTATGCTTCGCGTTGACCACGATTTCTCTTGTCGAGTTCATCTGACATCAATGGACCAGCAAAAATTCTTTAAATGTATTAGTATATGTAGCAGCAATGAGCTACTTTTCCAAAATTCTTGTTTTGACAAGAGGGATATTTTATGTCGAATAAAGTAATTCATTACCGATACTATACTTTGGAAGATTATTACAAAATATCCTCTTGCATCTTTATATCCTCCTATGTGTATCCTCTTTTATTCCTTAAATTATAAATGGTGGCTGAGATCTCTCTACGTTTAGACTTCGGTCTCCTTCTAAGATAAATTTTCCGCGAACCACGCACAAAAAGTAATGCAAAACAACACAGTCTTTTCACTCGGACGTAAACGCATAATGTTTGCGATCGTAAACAGTCGGAGCATAGCTGAAGAGATCATCAACCGAAGATTGAAATGGGCTACGCAACTATTCGTGTACCACGGAGATATCTGTTCACTCTCTCCTGAGCGTCGAACGATCTTTTACGTTTAATCTACGAGAAAGTTGAAGCCGTTCTTCGGAACCTGAATCTGTTGAGAATGTGTGCTCTCATCCGCAGAAATGTGTGACCGACGGCTCTCTATTCTCGGGCTTAAAGCATGTTACCTCTCCTTGGATAAAAGTACACTAAATCAAGGTAAAAAGAAATTTAAGAAGAAAATCTAAGAAAACAATTAATTTGTTTTTCTGAAGGGATGTGTCTTAACGAATGTGTTAAAAAAGCATTGCGACGAATTTATTAGGCGTAGAAGAAAAATACTTTTCTTTTTACAAATAATTCAAATGTTTTCTGACGTCAGTTGTAAAAATATTGAGAAATAGCTAAAAAATTAAAAGACCTTGTAAGTTCGTAACAAACATCTAATTGTGTCTTAAATATTTCATTTGGAAGTATTTATTAAGAACAAACTGTACGACAAATAATACTTCGTTTATATTAATAGGCTCATAATTCTTTCATTATGTATTTTAATTGAAACATTATCAAGGTCTGTTGCTGTATACAGTTCAACGCTGGTCAAACGCTGATAAAATTCATTTATTCTTACAATTACGTGAATTCTGCCACTAAAAGTGGTTTTATTCAAGACTCCTTTGTTCGCCTGTTCAGTAAGAAGTCTTGGAACTTCATTTTTTAATAACAAAATACGTCTGTTTTTCACATTTAATTTGTAATCATTTAAAATCGAAACATCATTTATATTTCTTGCATTAGTGTTTATTAAAAAACAAAATCCTAATGTCTCCTTTGAAAAACCCTTTGAATATTTGTAGTCGTTAATCACACGTATAGCTATCAATACTATTTCCAATGAAATGTTCATAACTATAAAATCTTTGAAGCACGATTGTCAGAATAGTATTGTTCGTAAAAGTTGTTACGTTCTGCGTAGTGGTTTGACACAGTATGATTAGTTAGTGGAAACTGTCAGTCTAGGATCAGACAACCGACGATGCACAGTGTTGCACCTAGTGCTGGAAGTAGTTCTCGAGTTTGCTCGTTTTAATTACATAATCGTAGATGATTAAGTCATTAGTTACATCTGAAAACGAACGTTTGAGATTGAAAACGTTTATGTACTTCAATTTTGTCGATGTCAGCGAATATAACTACTGTTTGCAAGACTGATACATTGTACGTTCCTTTTTTAAGTAATGCTGAACAGAAATACCGCTGTCTTAAAATTAAAATATATTTTTCCTTCTTCTTTTTTCTTTTGTCTGTGTTATAGATAATCAATAATCGTGATGTAGATTATTTGATAATATCGACCAACAAAGTATAGGTATAAATTTATTGTATAAGTGACGTTTTAGATATTGTGGAGTTCGTTTCGTCGGGTGAATTAATTAAAATTATATGTCTAGGTACAATATAAAATTATAAATAACTGTAAAGTTGCCAAAGAATTATGTTTAAATAATGGAAAAAATATGGAAGTCCAATGTCTGTGAATATTAAGGGATTAAAGGAGATGGCATGCAACACCGTTAAATTAAAAATAAATACATGATAATAAATTTAATTTATTATTTAATTTCTGTTTTTAAAGGTTATCGATATTGTATGAAAAATTGTTTCAATTTAAGTTTTAACATGTCTGGGACAAATCGTGCGACCTATAATTACGAACAGTACGTTCAATAAACAGTACCTCAATTTTTCTATTATTTCCATTAAAAATTACAGAGTGTAATTAAAAAGTTTACGTTTCTAATTTTGCTGTGCTGTCAGATATGAAAGTCTAGTACCGAGCGTAACCGAGTTATTCCAAAGAATATGAAAGTTTGTGGAAAAACGATCGCGGCTAACGTGTTTATTGTTTCTGTCTACTTTTTATTTTTATTTACGATATTCTAGACAACATTCCCACTTCGACAAATAGAAAATAAAAGAAAGAGCAAAGTATTTAAAATAAAACGAGTCAAATCAATTTAATTATCTAAATGAAAAAAAAGAGAACTTTCTGTAATATCTAAATATACACACTATGCGTACAAGGTACAAAGAAGATACAAGACACAAAACAGGTTCAAGGCTTATGAATGAGAGCATAACAACCAAACTCGTGGTCTTGCTGTACTCGAATACCTCTGAAATATTCAAATACTAAACTATTCATATAGTCACAGCCCTAGTTATCGCGCGAAACTTCACGCTTACACATACTGGTCGCAATACCCGGCGTTATTGCTTTGCAATGATTTATAATCGTTATCGCTTATCGTAAACAGCCTCTTTCAATTCGCCGGAATGCACCTATAATGTTCTGATGGACAATAAAAAGAAAAAAAGAAAAAACAGAAAAATAAACCAGAAGAAAAAGATGATAAGAAATAATAACGATAAAATAAAAATAAATATGAAGACAGTGAGAGGATTGCATATAGTACATTGACGTTGCGGATGCCTTTTCTTCTATCTGAAAGGAATGATACCACGTACAATCTCGTGATGAATGTTAACAAGATTTAAGAACATCTCCCTTTGTCAACCCTTGCGACAATTGTCCCGGTCGATTAGTGTTACTTTAGGTGCAACTGCTACGTACCACTTGCGGCGTGTCGATTTGCAAAATTTCCAGGACAGGTGCTGTTCCTCGAGCAATCGCAGTCCGAGTTTTGAAAACGTCGCGGCGGAGACGGAAGTTAAACGGTCGTCGATCTATCGACGCATTCCGTCGACGGTCGCGTATACATGAGCGAGTTACCTTGTCCTCCTCGATCACCGAACGTGTCGAGAACAACACTGACACTGACCAAGCCGCAGCGCGAGCAGACTGTCCCAAGCGCCGCTCGATAGATCGAAACTCGTTCCTTGCACCACGGGACGAGTGATGGGTTTGAGCCACAGACTACTTCCGCAAGGCTTCGATGCATCGTTCAGCTCTTTAATTTGCAGCTTAAATAATTTGTTCCTTGGTAGCCCAAATTTCCAACGCGTTGATACGACGTGTTCGACTCTATAATTTCAGTAATTTTCATTTAAAAAATCTAAAACAATTTTTCATTCTGAATTGATAAAAAAGAGGGATGAAGAGGAACACTCCATACAGAGTTGATCTCTCTATCTGGTAGTTGCTTTTATTTTTGCTTTTTAGTTCTATTTTATCGGTCAAAATAAAACCATAATCAAAAAATTATGAAATTGCTTTCGAGGCTTTGTATATGAGTCCCTGAATGAAAATTATAATCAAGAATGAAGTAATGGAGGAAAAGTACAAGACGATTATTTACAGAAAAACCTGTGCCTATTAAAAACAATTACATTTCTCCAATCTGCGCTTATACGTATGTATGTTCGTATGTGTGTATGCTTGGTGGCACGATTACGTCTAAACAATTGAGTGTACACAAATAAAATTCATATTTATGTTTCATATTATCAGTAAAAGTTGACAGAAAGAAACACTATGTACCTACATTCAACAATGTATACTATCACATTTGACAATTAATGTTAATGGTACATTAACACAAATATGCTCAGAATACCTGAAACTGAAGTCGAACACATTATGTAAACCATATAGTAATTTGTCAATCGTTATTATCATAACAGTCGCCTACATGTAGTTGAATTGACTTCAAACACTATACTGCAGATAGCATTGTCATCGCTTTGTCTCATTAACATTTTGTTTTTCTTTTCCATTGTTCATTGTTAATGACGTGTTATTGTTTTGTTCGATAATAAATAAGTAGTTTTAATTACGTCCCAAGGTATGTCATATGAAACTAGAAATGTGCAAAATTCTTATTTAAATAAAAATTTCAAATAACGAATAAAAAATAATAAGTGTTTACGTATTACTTGTTAAAGAAAAATTTGGGTTTTAAATATAGAATGAAATGTTTCATAATAGACAATTATGCTGTTCGATCGAGTATAAAAATAAATTGCTGCAGGTTGATTTTATATTTGTCAAGTACTATTCAAATAAAAGGAATATTTCTTCTATTTTTTCGCATGAAATCTAACAAAATAAGGAAAAGGTTGAAAATTATTTCACTGCCATCTTGATGCAACACTTATACATTCTCCCAAATACAAAATAAAATCAGTTACATCCATTGCATAATGAACATTTCCTCGTTAAAAATAAGATTTAAAATGCTGTTTACCCATACTGAATTTCTTAATAGTAGAGTGCATTGTTGCGTATATCCGTTCAAATAAATAATTTTTAAACAATACATCTTCTATAACGGTGACCAATAATCGTCAATAGATACAGACCCTTTTCAGTCAACATTCGGTTATAATAGAATACTGTTTAATGAGTATTACTGAAAACCGGATACGAGTTTGTAGATTCTACAAACTTTCTACTGCTTTCGGTGTAAGATCGAAGATAAGGAGAGCGCTTTTAGTAAATGTCCATTGTAACGCTGCGGTAATAATACGCTTTCAAAAACAGCCTGTACCGATATACATTGGACTTTCAAGTAACAAAATAATAATAATAATAATAAATGTTTCGTTACTTTTTGCGGTATTGAAATTCGTCGCGTCAAAAAAGATGATCGTCTTCTTTTAAGAGACTGATTAGTATAAGTGGGTCGCACTGTCATTAACGACCTACATTTGTACATATGTACAAATACGAATAGTGTCCACTTTTTCAATCAAGCAAGACCAAATAATGGAAACCTGTTTCCCAAAATTGTGTCGAAACATTCTAACGAATACTAACGATAAATAAAAAATCAGAATTTTAATTGCAACAAGTAAATAAAACAAAGGTTTCACTGCCACTAAAAATTATTAGTTAATAAAAAGATCGATTTAGTGAAACGAAAATGAAAATGCTAAATGTGCAATAAAATAATTGTTACGAGCAAAACGAAAAGCACTATAACCCTTTTCGTAAAATAAAAGTTTCAAAATGGCCTTAAATTTTTGTATTAATTGCAAACATTTAAAATAGCATTTACTTTTTAATTTCATATAACCTTTGAGTTTCCAATGACTTCATTTGGACAACTCAAGATGAATGGAAAATGTACGTACTAACAAATATTAAATTTAGATCCACATAATTAATTAAGAGCTTATGCGTGTTTACTTAAAGGATTTTAATTATTTTATTATCATTTTCTTTAAACAATAAAATTGAAATCTAGTATCACTAAGAAATAATATAAATTTTATAACATACATTGTTGTTATTTAATTTATATCAATTTCTCGTAAAAATAATTGACTATATCAATTAAATACATCCGCCTTTTAATCACAAAATTTCATTACATGTAAATTATCAATTATCTTATTAAAAACATTGTTATTCAACATTACTAAGAACAATATAAATTTCATAATACTCGTACTTGGTGTCCAATTTACGTTAAACTCCTCGAAAAAATAATTAACCAAGTTAATTAAATCAGTTTGCCTTTTAATCGCAAGGTTGCACCACGCGTGAATTTAGAAGCGCAAATGAAGTTCAATTAAATTCTTGTCTCAGTTTGATCCTGTTGTAGGAGTTTCGAAATCACTTGATCAATTGAAGGCACACTTATCTCCGTCCCTAAGTACGATGCTTCAACGAGTTTCTGCCGGCGCAGCGTTAAAATACGCGATAAAATACAGCGGTTGAGAGCGAGCAAGGGTAAAGGGAGGAAAGCATTGCCACTTTCACCGAACCGCAATATTTTTCTCAACATATCGTCAGATTCTACGCATGATATTACAGAGGTGTTCGTCCTTCGTGAAAGTCTAACAAAGTAGTGTGTCGATTCGGGGTATGCCTTTAGCACCATCGTGCTCTGTTTCTTATGTTATCGGAGACCTAAGTACGTTCGTAAAACTTTTTAACGATCGGCCACGATGAGAGTGATTATACTTCCCAAGGTTTCGCATTCTAAATGTTTAATAATTGCCAAAGATGGCATAGACACTATCAATACTTGCATCTTTTATTACGTGAATAATACATTCTATCTCAAGCCGAAGACTGAACTTTGATAACTTTCATCAAGGTTATTAAATTTGTTTACGCACAAGGAAGGAACGGTAATGAAAGTAAAAGAATTTTATTGGGAATGGAATTTGAAGAACATTGAAAGTACAGAGATATTCGGTATTTGCTGGTAACCGTGGTTTAGAAGTGATTAGAATGGGCATGGCTTATCATCATGTGGAGTTTATTATATAAAGGGCTAATGCTAAAATGTACACAAGTTTACGTTATTAAAAATGTTCATTATTGCGATAGTAATAATTAATTACACATAAGTAGTTTCTTTCTAATAGAGGTGAACGATGATCAATTTTTTTTTGTTTTCGTGGCAAATGTTTAAATACCTGATCTGCCGCACGTTTACTTCGTAATTAAATTACAGCAATACAACATCCGTATGAGACAAAACGACATTAACAAGTGATACGCCGTATTAAATACTAATCGATTTGTCTTTTCTAGGCTTCGTATTCGCTCCTTGAGCTTCCCATTATTTAAAGCACCGATTACATTTAAGACTCGATCGTTAACGCACTTTTCATCGCTCGCAAGACAAAATCATTTTGCTTAGTTTTTAATTAAGTGTGACCATCTTTACGATGTCTCGGACTTTATTCATTACCTAGATTTAGAAGCCGAAACACTGCTAGCACCGACGACAGGTGCAACATCATTAGATTAATTAAAACGAACTAACGACGAATGGACACGTTGCCGTGTCAACAACGAGCTCTTCCATCTTATATAGATTGTATTAGGTAGATTTAGGTAGAATAGTTTAAAACTTCACTGCGGTCCTTTGCAGCCACAATATATGAAAAATATAACGTTGAAAACGTATCGCGACATTCGGTGACTAAAGTCTATTTAATGATTAATTTGCTCGCGTGTTACAACACTTTGCCAGTCAATAGTGGAGGTACGTATTTATATTGTGGATGAAAAGGAAACTTAAGACAAATTCTAAATAATAGTAACTCAAAAGTTCTCGCTTAAAGAAAAAAAAATTTACACGCAAAATAATAGTAAACGCAATGATTCGAGCAAAACAGCGACGGGCGAAATGTTTATTCGCAACGTACGACGCATTATTTTACTGATAATATAATGACGCACTAATATAAAATGAATTCAGGGGATTTTACAGATCCCTCATTAAACTCTGGAGCTCATTGAAACAGTTCTTGTCTATGCCGTAACGCGTTTTATGTAAGAATTCAAACAAAATTTAATTCGCTCTCATCATTTATCGATAAATAATGACATCGATGACTTTCCAGACGTAAAAATAAAGCCGAACGATGCCCAACTCAGGTCACAAAAAAAGTGTAGATACCTCTAATTGTTAGTAACGTACAGGCCCATGAACGGCAGGTACTTATGTCGTGGTCAAATAGGTCACAACAATGTATGCATTTAGTTGCCTGAAATTGTAAAGTCCGATTTATCGATTAACGATATGCATAATTAAACTATTACACACACACAGGAACCAAACCACAAATTTCGAGTTACTCGTAGAATTTGTTAGATAGGAAGGAATTTTAATAATTGAACAAAACATACAGGTATAGTTTCAGTAGTATTTATATATAGCCCAGTCTTACAAAAAAGTGACTGCATCGTTCCAAGGGACGGGCAAACATTGCTCACTTGCGTTAAAACTAACAATTGGTGTGCTGTCAGTTCAAGGTTTTCGTTTCACTGAGAAAGTAGGTATTATAATATTACGGTATTATAAGCATAATAATTAGAAATTAAACTATTCAATTCAAATACAAATCCTACTTTCACTCTCCTATATTTTACTTCCATTTTTATTTATGAAAATCAAAGCGGACATATTTCTTTTTTTTCCTGATTTATATATATAATGTTATGTGACCACCTTTAAAATTGCCTCAATTGCCATTGTGGCAACGTCTCAATATTCGCAGGCCTCTCAGGACGAAGGGAATTTCAGATTGATCACGTTTGTCTGAGCATTCTTCGAACCCGAGTACTGGCTTAAGTTTAAAAGTAGACGAGCCATAACTAATTTCATCGGTGCTGATGCATAAGTGGCAATAGGCTGGGGCTGCTTGTTGGTGGTTTTTAGATGTTGAAGTCAACGGAGATTGGCGCATCACATGGCATACTTGCGCGTCCATTCACGTGCCAATTCATTATACTTCTCCCTGTCAGTTTTGTATAACCTTGCTATCTCTGGTACCAAAGGATCATCTGGGTTTGGATCACAGAGCAAGGAGCATATTGATAGTAACACTGGAAATAAGAGTTACTTTATGTAGAACTGCCAACCGATTTTCCCTAGAAACAATACTGGTGTTCCATCCTACGCGAAGGAACACCAGAAAGCTGTTTGGTTAGAAATGACTTGTAAATATATGTACCCTTTGATATGGTGAGTGCTGGGGACCATTGCGATCTTAAAATATCCAAACAAATACTTCCATTACTGTTAATATTTGGATGATAAATTCTAGTTGTAAAAGCAACCTGTATAAACGTTATTGAATTAATAGATTGTCCATAAATAACTACATTATGTAATATTACTTTAGATTGTATTTACATACCTTAGGTGGTTTGAATGGATAATCTGTGGGAAAGTGGATTGTAAGGAAAAATACTCCTCCTTGATATGGACTGTCAGGCTGAAAATAATATTTAATATTCCTAAGTATGTAGAAATATGTCCTTTTATTTACTGTAACTATATGATAGTTTTCACGAATTTTTAGAATAAATAGATTCACATTTAAAAAAAATAATTTAAATCACATTCTATCATGAAATTATTTCACAATATTAACACTAATAAAAATATATTGAAAATAAATGATTAATGTGAGTACCAAAACAAATTTTTGACATTACATAAACATTGCAATATGTTGATATTGTACATAACAGAAGTGAAAATTAATTGTAATATCTTACTGAAATTATTATTAGATTAAACAGTACATGCATTACATTATATTTTTGAAATGTCATTCAGATATAATACAACATACATGCCATTATTTGGAAGTTACCTTTAAAGATCAGAGTGAAAGCGAAAATACTTGGAAATAATACTGGCAAATTACATTTATGCATAGAACATTAATATAATATTTTCATGACATAGATTTTCAAATTGGTAAATATTGATTTAATTTATGTAAACAAAAATATTAAAATCAATATATACTTACTGGTCCCATAATAGTTGCTTGCCAATGGAATACTGAAAGCAATTACATAATTAAATATAGAAAATCCATTTTGTTACACAACAAAATAATGATTCATATCTAAGCATGCAAGTTTAAAAAAACCTGTTTAAAAAAAAAAACAAGATTAGGAGTAATAAAGAATCATAAATATTTTCATTTCATGGTAAAAAACTTGTTTAACACTTTAAGACCAGAAATTTAAATATATGTTTCAATTAAGTTTTATTAACAAGTAATTTTCTTTTAGGCAGTCTTGGGAAAATTGCAGCTGTGTCATGTAGAATATATTAGAAAAAATCACTGAATAATTATACGAGTTCACATAATATGCACGTGGAAATATATATTGTATTTCATAAAAGCATTAATTTTCTGTTTCTATCAAGTCCAAATGAAATAGTTTAATGAAGTACATACTTCTATATAAAGTATAATGTACATGTACATAACAAATATGAATATAATGCAGAAGACTTACAATCGTCTCCTACAGGACCAGCAGAGCACTGCGCAGGTGGATCTCTACCAAGGTCCTGAAGTTCCTAAATATGAAAAGAAATTTTAATAACAATGCAAGTTTAACAACAAAATTATGTAATATGAATTTATACGATTATACAAATGCTAACAAATGAATGAAACACTTAAAAATTTATGCATACTTCCATATTTGATAAAACTATGTGTTATTTATTTTGCTATAAAAACAAATTTGTTATTTATGAGTTTCTAATATAGAAATAACACCAAATGATGATATTGTAATACTTTTTTCCCATATCAATATTTTAGTATACTAATTTTCATTTCCATGCAATATTTATACAAAATTATGAAGATTCAAAATAAGCAACTTGTTTCTTGGAAAGTTATCATGTTTGAGTTGTGCTATTGTTGTAGCAAATGAATGATATGGTGTTTTCATATATCATTTTTTAAAAATAAGAATATACTCTATAGTGATATCCTTATTTCATTAATTGCATCATAATCTTTTAAGTAAAGAAATCTCTACATATATACACATATATATTGAAATGAGATATAGAATGCTTTGAGACACGTGTAAATAAAATGTTCTAGAACATTCTAAAGTATCAGCATACAATGGACAAGCACTAGATCAATTTTAATGTCCTCATGACATGGTGTTCAAAGTATATAAAATAATATTATCATAATTTATACACAATGTATCCTAAAAACATAATAGAAACTAAGTTATCCATGCACCAAATATGTAAAAATTATTGAGATAATTGCTTAAAGCTATCATTAATAGACAGCTAGGATAAATGAAACTTAATTTAAGCATTACAAGCAAAATCAATAAAACTGCAATAATCAAATGAACCAGTTATATTGAATGTTATTCAATACGCATAACGAAGCCAGACAATAGCATGTGTAAAGTACAAGCATATTACTTATATTACATAGAAGCAGATAAATGAGTATACAAGTAGAGTTTGGAAAGAAAAGTAACATGGCAACTTGTATTATTCTAAGCGATCATTCGAAGCATGCTAGGTCTACAGGTTCCCACTCCTTCATCTCTGTACTGTGAATGATGGTTCGACTGGAAAATATTGTAACGACTGACAGACCAGACCACTGGCATGCGTCATGTAATATCAGTCCTGAATGATTCACTTTATATCACTAACGTGTGCTATAGCCACATGGTGAAAATCACGGTATGCATTGAAACAAAATAACTGGTGGTCACTGAAAAATTCATGGTGTCATGTTTTTTCCACAAGTGGACTATGAATGCACTAATGAAATTTTCGTAATTTCTGAGTTATCTATAGCTCCAAGCATATATGTATATGTATATAGATGTATGTAACGCACGGTTTTACGTTACTTCCGGTAATTTATCGGCTAGCCACTTAAAATTTTTTTTTAGATTTTCACTGTCACCGTAGCTATATCCACTAGCACAAAGTGGCACTGTGCTGCGTGCGCAATGCACTACGTCGACATAAACGCGTACGCAAATAAATCAAAGCACAATCGAAGAATGCAAAAAAACGAGGAAAAGCCAACATGATTTTCAATGCTGGCTCACATTGCTTCACTGCAAAATCGTTAAGGGCGTTCAACCGCATTCGGCACACATCACATCAACACCCGACTGTCTTTGTACTATACGAACACCGCCAACCATCCACGTACCTTATTAATTCGTTTTAAAGCCATTTGAAGAACTGTGTGTTGATATTAACTGGCTGAAAACCAGACAGCGATAGCCGCTAGCCGAAGATCTTTGATTAGGGATTGCAAGATGGCTGCCTTCTAAACGTAGTCCTACTGCGCTCGTCAAACCAAACACCGTAAACTTATTCTTCCAGTACCTCTTCTACATTCAAGTAAATTATTCACACTCGAGTCTATTATTATTTTAAGAGCTAAATTTTATGACGTGAACGTTTCAGAAGAAAATCGTATCTTTGCGCTATCTCGCAGAACTTTTATTGTGAAATCAAGTCAGAGCCACTGCGGATTTCCTTTTATCGGCAACTAGTGGATTTTTAACATTATACCGCCCTTCGTCGGTAGATGTCGCAACGAGAGTTATGAACTATTAGTCAATGCGCGTGATTGAAACTTATTCTGTTCTTACTTCATATTCGCATGCATGTAAACATCTATACATGCTGGATATTTATGATTTCATAAATTCAACGATGACCGTACGAATTTCAAATATTGCACGGAGTCATCAAACTACATAAGTCTGTATAGTTTTTAAAAGTAAGTACGGAATGAAACGCAATTTCTAACGACGAAAATCGTATTCTGTGATGGATGATTGAAAGAGAAAGTAATGAAAAGAGAAAATAGTTTATCATGAATTTCCTAAATTACAAAGCATTTATGTACAACTAAATATTATATGAATCTATTATAATCGAAACAGGAACATTTAATATCCAGAATACTTACAGTGAAACAATGTATTTACTTTATTTTAAATCAAATTTACAAGTATTCTAGTAGTCGACCTTCCATTTATTGACTTAATATCAGTTATTTCCATAATGAATTTTGCCATCTCCAGGGAAAAAATTGAATTTATTTAAGTTCATTAATCTTGCCTTTTACTTCTCTTCCAATATGCACTGGTACACCATTTTGTTGCAAAATGACTGACGTGTCAACAAATGGAAGGTCAACAACTGAAACATTATCTGTGAATTTAATATAAAATCAAAAGTAGATGAAAATGAATAATTATTATATTTTTAAAACGGCCTACTGTATTAAGTAGCTTTTGTTGACTATTTCAACGGACACCACGTATATCAACTTCGCTTTGTGCGTATGGCAAAACAAAACAAACAATTCCAACACCAATTATAATGCGAGGTTAGGTAGAACCAAAAAATTTACAAGTGCCATTGTTTGTAACATAAATTCCCCTTGTCATTTTCACGCTACACGATCATTATGGCCGAAGAGAAGAGAAAGATGAAAGGATGCTACTGTATCCGTCAGAAATTTCAGATGCAACAACAAAAAAAGAAAGAACAATGTAAGAGGAAGAGACAGATACTCGTATATAACCCTGAAGAGGAATCGTGGCACGAACCGTACATGAGAAACTTGCGAAAGGAGTTCTCAGATGTGTCTATATTGTGCGATTCGAAAATCGAATTGCCTTGGAGAGATATCGCGTTACCGGCTGCCGGCATGAAAATTCGTCAAGAGGTTTCGTTGACTCCTTTAAACGACCACCAGGAGCAACCTGGCGACGAGGACGCCGGGATACAACCGACGGCAGAGGAATCCATGGGTACTATGGCTTTGCCATGGAAAGATTTGGTGATAACTGAAACCGTACAGTCGAAACAAGCTGATCCCGAGAGTTGCGATTCGACGTTAGAAATTCCATGGAACGATCTCGTCCTCGAGAGACCCATTGAAATACGAGCACCGTCCGAAGAAGCTTGCGACAACGATGACGTGGAAATTCCGTGGAATGACATTTTGATACCGCGAAACATAGTCATCGAGTCGCAGAAAAAGAAGAAGCATCCATCTTCCAAGTATCCACCGCGCCCGTTGTCAGCCACGGGGTGTACTAACTGTAAGAGATGTTGCGCGACTGTAGGAAATGGAATGAGATCTGCGGCCTCTTGTAAATAATTCACGAAGATGGCAGAGAAACTGGACAAAATTTTTATCTTGCTATACTTGTTTGGAAATATCTCGTTTTCATAGGTATTTGCAATACTTACACCGTACAGAATGTAATATCGGGTGAACTGTATTTTGAAACACATGGAGATGGTTGTTGGAATATTTTGTTTGGAACGTTTCAAACTTGTAAACATCAAAATACAAAAAAAAATTGTAATTTAAATTCAATTCTTTTAAAATTAAAAGGTAATAATCAACAAAAGATCAATTATTACAAAACTTTAAAGCACTGTATCTTAATACTTACAACTGACTCTACATAATTTAACACAATCAAAATTCATAATAACCCATAAGGTGTAAGTTTTGTAAATAATCACCCTTTGTTTTGTTTATCTAAAAACTTAATTAAATTGCTACATTTCGAAAACTTGGAACAATTCGATCGAAATCCTTTAATTATGTATACAGCGCATAACTTGCGACAGTTGATACTGCTTTCGCTACAATAAGAGGTCAAACGACAGTGCTGGTGAAACATCGAATCGTTTGTCTAGAAGGACAGTTTATACCCAGTAGCATCGAGAAACGTCGTCCGTGGGAATTCAGCCGCGAAATAAAATTATTCGCCGTGTAAATAATCATGTGTCAATATCGTTGCATGCATAAAGTATTAAACCGCCGTTGCTAATAACCGTCTAGGCGTAGTTAATGCGATGCTCAACGTACATTGAAAAAAAAAACAAACTGTTCAGACGTAATACGATTATCAATTAATGAAATGAAATACAGTACTATACGTTCCATTTCAGATACTGTATAATCATTTGTTCGCATCCAACCTGTATTAAAAGACTCACAATCGTAAAATATAAAAAAAAGCAGTTACATTACGTAAGGCTTCATGACTCCAAGGGCGCCCAGAATTTTTTTCATTGAGTTTATTTTTAACTGATCGAAGTCATTTGATGGTTATTCTGATATTCTCGTACCGAGGACGGAAATAATCTCTTAGAGAGAAATAAAAAAGTAAGAGTTTCATCGAGTAGGTGGATCCCATCTTTTATCGTTTTATTTCTATTCAAAAACAAGTAGCGATACGTAGAAAAATTGATAAAAAAGTAAACAATGTTATTACAGGAATCGCGTTACCAACAATGGTCACGGTTGTAATTCCAGACTGACCGAGTCGTGTCGCTAGCGTCGCCAAACAGTACGTCGCCATGATTATTGTCCGGTTGGCGATCGTGATTGGCGGCAGTCGGCATTTGCCTGTAGACGCGTGCGGTGGTTTGTCCGTAAAGCAGTCGAGTCGTGAACTGCACATTGAAAATGGCGTAGTAAGGTGGTATAATGCGTAACCCGTACCATGTAAACGTATCGCGATAAGTTTTAATCAGTGTCCAGGCGTTTGCTATTTAACTTTCCGAGCATTCGTAACGATACCGTCCAACCGAGAGCATTGTGGTTAATTCGATTGATCATTTTTACTTATAGCAACGTGAAAAGTGTGTTTGTGTGTTGGTGACTCGTACTGTGATTTGACAACGGATGTGTTCGCGTTCACCGTAACGTTACATGGCTCAAAGGAAGCGCACAAGCATCCGCGACGTAAACGTGATACGATCTACGAGTGAAAAATCCAAGGATGGCACTCGTGCTCGCGAGAAGGCGAGAATCTTTCCTCGTGACAGCTTGACGACCTCGACTCCAGACGAGTCCAAGATGGCGCCACCGGCATTTTGACACTTGCCCAAGATCCGTCAGCTGGATTTTACAACCACCCCGATCCTCGTCTATTATGAGCAGAGAATTCGTGGTTTCCTGTGCACCTTACACTTATCAGGTAAGAAAATCATGTCCTCTTTATGGTCGCGAAAATGCCATAGCCGCACAGTGGGCGTCCGGCAGTTATTGCCTCCTGCCTCCTGCCTCGCCATGTCTCCTAACCGAGGACTCCGAATTGTCAATTTCTTCCGGTAACAATGAAAGGTTTTGTCCTCCTCTTTTTTTTTTATACTTCAGATTTTACGACCATAATCACGCCCGGTGTCGACGCATTATTAGCTTCGTGATGCAACTTTCAATTTTGACGATCCTTTCTAATACATCTAACCATTTCGCGTTAAATGAACCACGAGTTTGTAAATTTAAAGAAATACAGTGGATGTAGAAAGTATTCGTACATCGATCAATTTCCAAAGAAACTATGAAAAATTGTAATTTATTAACTTATTTTTGATAAACAATGACATTCTACATATTCTCGGAAATCTCTAGAATAGATGGATTACAAACAAAAATAGCTATTTATGTAAGTTGCGAAATTAACAAGAAAAAAAAAACAATTAATCGATAGAAATATTGAAGCAATAAGTATTCGCACAACTGTTTAATTTTTAAAACTTCATTTAAAAAAAAAAAAAAAAGAAATTTACATTAATTTACAAGTATATAGTACTTCCTTCGTGGGATTTCCTTTTGACTTTATAATTATTGTAACTTTTCTAAGCATTGAATTAAGTAAATTATTAGTTATTAGGAATTAAATAATTAGTTATTAGTTAGTGGGATCTTTTTCCATTCCTCTATTAGAACCTTTTTTTAAAAGTATTTTACTGGAAATTTGATGTTTTCTAATTCGTATGGAACAGTAAACTAATGTGTTTACTTTACAAACTCTACTATAAGTGGTTCGTCATAAGAATCGTACAAGTACTTATTGCTTCTATGCTTTTGCCCACTTTTCGCATTTTTTTGTTAATTTCACAAATCATATTAATTAGTAAATGTTGTTTGGACTATATCTATCTTAGAGATTTCCGAGAATATGTAAAATATCATTGATTATAAAAAAAAAGGTTAAGAAACTACAATTTCCCTCAAATTTTTTGGGGAAATTGATCGGTGTACGAATGCATT
This sequence comes from Hylaeus volcanicus, assembly GCF_026283585.1. Lineage (NCBI taxonomy): Eukaryota > Metazoa > Arthropoda > Insecta > Hymenoptera > Colletidae > Hylaeus > Hylaeus volcanicus. Next base: position 24,145,195 of record NC_071980.1, read on the forward strand.
CTACACCCACTGTATATAATATATCGACTCTACTAAACGTAGGCTACACAACCTTTTTATCGGCAATTCTGCTATTCACCGGCGATAACTTTGTTATGATTGTTTGTTTGTTCGTAAATTGTTGTTTGTCTTGACATCTGTCAACTGTCGTTGTTTATAATTGCTACACTGTATTAATTTCATAATGGGCTATGCCCGTATATATTGAAATAAATAAATAAATATACCAAACAAGAAGTTGAGTATCTATTTACACGATAATATTGTTGAATAAATTACTATCAAGCGTAGGCAGTCGTTTTAAAAATTTACTTTCCCTTGTCATAAATTAGAAAACTCGTTAATAATTTGATCAGGGCTTACTTTATCAGTTTACGTGGAAAGTTACGCTCGAATACTATGATCATGTTTTCTCAAGTCATTTTTTCAATATCATTTTTGAAATAATTTCAAAGAATTATGAGACGATTACTTTTGAAGTATTGTGCGTTTATTGAACAATTTGTCAGGGATAGAATACGTGTTAGACTTTTCGGATGAAACATTAGATTACGAATAATAGGTATATTACAATTATTCAAACAATTCTATGTTTTATCCCATTACATTTTAGACACTCATCTAATCGTAGGTTCCGGTTAGTCGATTTGTTTATTCATATTTTACCTACACGAGAATATCACGACTCCTTTGGATTATTATCTTCTCCGAAAGAATGCCTCGTGTATTTTTATTTGTTGTGACGATAACCTCGTCTGTCATTCGTGCGTATGTGAACAAAAACTGATGTTATTCAACCGTCGACCAGTGACGCGAGTAAATGAAAACAATGAAAATGTTGCCAGTAGAAAAACGACGGTTGGTAAGAAGCGACGGGTAACGTAAGATCTCACGATGTGGAAATTGACAAGTAACCCAGGAGCAGTTTCAATTAAAATCTAATAGAGAATAACCTATATTCCGTACACCGTTTCGGTGATATTTTGAACGTTGCGATGAATAATAGTGGGTCTTCGTCGAAAAGCACCGTTTCGGAAAACGAAGTCGCTGCGTCTAATGTCGTGGAGGAAATAAATTCGCTAGCTTCCGTTGATAAGAATGCTCGGTCTATCATACGGTCTGTCAAAAGTAACATAGGCAAGAAGGTTAGTTTTTTGAGGTTCTATGCAACGAAAGTAAGAAAGAGAAGTATTAATTTTTCTTTAGCTCCAAAAAAGTGTTTTATCTTACGGATTAATAATTCAGTTGTCGTATTGATTTCACAGAATTCTTGTAAAGTAAATAGAACTGTATCATATTTCCTGTTTTAAATTTAAAACATTTTTTTAATGCGTATCTCCCGCTTGTATGCGCACGGTATTAGGTCTACTCGTTGTATATGTTCAGGATTATCTGCGTGTTCGTTATCGGTGGTCGACAACTGAGAACGATCTTAATCGCGTGTGAAATAAGTCATGCGTTAATGCAGAATAATAATTTTCATATTATTCTGTTACATCTTCCTTGAGGTATTATGAATTAGTTGGCGAGTTTTACTAGGTGAATATAAGTCTACACACGACCTCATTGAGACTGTTTAACATTTTTTAAATAAAATTGATAGTAAATAATAAAAATAACATCGTATCTAGACTCAATTCCATTGGAATTCTCTCGTTACTTCATTAATATTATTTTCATAAAAATGTACCGATGAACATAAAAAATTTGATTTTTATTGGAGGATGGAATTATGTTTTACTACAATATATGTTTGTATTAAATCACATCAATTTTCGGAATTGATTTTAGTACCTAGACAACAAGGTTTTGTGCATTTATGGTAGATATTAATATGCAAAATGCATTGAAAACTTATGCATAATGTATATCAAATTAAAACAAAAGTAATTCTTAAATATTGATATTTTATTTTGCATATTATAAAATGTCCTTGCTGGACAAAATATATGTGAACAAAAAAATTGCATAAGTACTTATATATAATTCACATACGTTTAGCTTATATTTTTTATATTCGCATATACTATAAATACGTTTAATCAGCAGTTTATCGATAACGTTTATAAAAATTGTTGCGTACTAACGAGTGATGGAGGAACATAAAACATGTAACACGGAATTACGTAATATTTTTGAACGAATCCAGCTTCAGTATTTCCGATGAACAGATTAGATCAAAGCTACCGAATATCTCGTACCATTTGAAGCGTTTAATGAGACTGAAGACTGATGGAAAATTCAGAACCGGAATCGATACGAACAGATGTTCCTCTGGAATCGTCGAAATCACGGAGAGCATTTTAAGTCGTGTAATTCTGGAAACTTCTAGCGGTAAATTTTTATGATTAATGCAGACAAATTCTCAGTATATCGAAAAGTTAGTCGCCAAACTATCAAGCCTGATTTTTTCTGGGGTACAGTAGATACACGGAAAGTATTTTTCATTTCAGTTTGTTCAACCTGTGAACGTTGTTGTATTTATTGAATTTGTTATTTTAAGAGTCTTTTTAATATCCGAATAATTTTGGGAATATAATTGCTAAAGTTTTCATTTGCTGTGGAAGGAAAATATTGATAAGGAATTTCAGTGGATTGAAGCGGTGTTGTCATTCAGTGATTCGATATAAATAGTATTTATCTATTTATCATCTGGGAATAAGTTACAACATATAAAGATACAAAATGTTTACTTGTTTAATCGGAATATTATACTTCAAGAAAGTGCCCAAAGTGGTAAAATTTAGATAACCTTCTCTTGCACAATTGTGCAAAACTCCCTACACAATTTTCACCAATTCTATCCTAATTTTCTCAAATAAAGGATTTTTCAAAAAGAGCTATAAAATTTTATTTCTCTAATTAAACACAAGTGGTATGGAATACATCTGATTTTTGTTTATTTTAAATGAAAGTACCAACCTACGAATTATTACATTTAAACGTGAAACGACCACGTATTTTGTTACTAGAATATAACATTCTAAAGCACTCTTTGAAAAAAACCCTTTATTTGTTCGTACGAAACTGCTGATGGAATATTATTCGTCAGTATCCACGGTCAGTGGACAGAGTGTACCGGAAGATGGGGATTTGGTCGACTGGTCCCTGAACCAGGTGGTCGAAACAGGGTGGCGCAACGCTGGCTGTGACCCTTCACTTTATTTCACGACTCTCGATTCTGAAGGACCTTCAACCTCCACCACGTATACGGACGGTAATACACGGCACTTTGAATCGTTGATTGCGAGGGCGACCATAAAGATTTGGCTTATGCGGGTTTATCGATCATATTCCTAGTAATATTCTGCTTTTTATTACACGATCTACCAAAGAGGGGATGTATTTTATAGTATTTCATTTGTAGGGTTTATTCGATTGGACAGTTCAATTTCTCTTTGTTCCCTTTAAGGTATTTTTTTTCTAAGGAATTTTCCAAATAAGGTTTCAGGAATTTGTTTTTAATAAAACACGAATGATATGGAATAAAGTTTAATTGGAATTAAATTTAGTGGAGTTTCCTTATAGCTGAAGACGAAATTGGGAACGATAGTATGAATTCGACGACTTCTACAACAGCTGTTGCTGAACCTGTTTTGATGATTTCGAATGCTATGAACACCTCCGAAGCGATGACGTCGGACACGAGATTTCTGGATATATTGAGTCGTAATACCTACGTGGCAGGGGACATTTTAGATTTTGTGGAAGCTTTGTCTATCCCTTTAGGGTAAATTGTTTATCAATCGTAAACCCTTAATCGTATAACATCGTTGGCATCGAGGAAAATTATTTGAAATAGCCACTAGTTGATAGACATTTGAATTTCTTTAATTTCCAAGTAATTATGAATGAAATTACAAGCTGTACATACTCGAGTAAATAATTTTTCACAATTTAAGTAAATAGTGTTTTCGTGTATCTTATTTTATTTTAAATAAATACGACTAGTGGCTATTTTTGTAATCAATATGAAAGTTTTTGGTGCAATTTACGTTCCATCGAAACGTACCAAACTCTTGTTCCTTTGAGTACTTTTGAATTCTCTTAACAGTATCTATAAAATAAACACAATTTAATATTTCCAAGTCGAGAGCTTATGATAATTACCCAAAAAATCAACACGTTGTTGAAAATTGCTAACTTTGATCGTATAAGGTTATACTTGGCCTCTGTTTATTTTGAAGAGATGTTGCTCTAGTTTCTATAGGTAGTTTAATTTTTCGGCCACTCCTTTATTGTGACCATTATACTCGAAGGGCCACCGAACTGTGAAAGGTTCGTACAACAATGACTACAGTAATTGTATCCTTTAGAACCCAAGCAGGAAGGTTTAGAGATCAAGAGCCTCGGATCATCCCTCTGGTTTATATTGAGAACAGGGATCGTCAGGAGATGTACGTCAATGGCATGTTAAACCATGAAGACGAGTATAGTAACGCGAGCACAAACGGGTAAGCTTCTTTTAAATTCGAGAATAAATTCCACAGTTTAAATAATTTCCCGAATTCAGTGGATTACTTCAATCTTGTAACCGAATTGATCTCTAAAAATAGGCCAATTTCAAGTAATTTATAACACGAAAAATATTTATTGTAGTAGGATCAAGTCTGTACAATGTGATCGTGCAAACTTTGAAGTATGCTTTGCAAAATTTGTATTGGAAATTGTTGGAAAATGGTGTTGCATTAGGTTCTTACTTGAAACATCTTTTTCAACTGGCTGACATGGAATATTTCAGAAACTATTGTTGTAAGCAACTTCGAATTTTCACATAATATAAGTGCACAAATTATTTAAATTAATTACAACGAATTGTGTACAAATGTACACAATAATATGAAGTGGTACTTTCTGAAGGCTTCTTTCTGAACATTCGTTGACCATCAACTTTGATAAGATAACAAAATGACTAGTAAATAAATTAACAGGATTACAAATTTATTTGAACAAATAAATATACGTTTCACGGTTTATCGGAGGGCACCTTGGTTTCTATCGGTTTCTTGAGGTTGAAGAAGTATGCGAAGGCCGACATTGGATCTTACAATTAGATATACGTATACCCGCGCACTTGTGGGTGCTCGTTTGAGAAAGCTCTTGGAGCTCTGACTTCCAGGGTGGTCCTCCGATTGTCGTACACTGTTTCTCCAGTTACGAGTGTCTGGTTCTCTCACACGTGCGTTTTGAAAATCGGAACGAGCTTATTACTCAACTTAATTCTCGCGGTTAGGCGTTGCGCGCGTACCATTTTCTTGTTTTGCTCCAGTTTTCGCGCGCGCGGTCGTAGCACACTTTGAAACCGCAACCAGAGATATCGAATGTACAACTATTGCGAGATAGGGTGTCTCCAGGACTTGAGCCAAACCTGAAGCCACGTTTCCACAAAAAAGAACTAGTACCATCACAAATGATACATTAGACATCATAAAATGGAGGTGTACGAGCTATTTCGAATCACCCAGAAAATTGGGGTGTATAGAAACACGTTTAGGATTCTCGTCCTTAAATTTCACGGAAAATACTGAGACACAGCTCGAATTGTCTTATCATCCCCTTGAACTGTATTATTAAATATCTGGTCTCCAATTGTCTCGAAACAAAGTTTCAACCTCTTGGAAATTTTCGAGTATTAGTGTGGCAATCAACGTGTTCCAAAGCCCTTTTTGGGAAACTCCTTTTGTTTTCTTTCATTGGGGATAAAGACGGGTGGTCGTAAATAACTCCCGGTCGAATTAGCCTACCCTAACGAAAGCGATGCGCGATTGTGATACGTTTCACCGCGTCGTACGCACCATAACGCACTAGCTGGTCAGCAGACTGGACAAATTCAATTTCTATCGCGACCCAGGTTTATTATATTCTGACGGTGGAGTGTAACTGAACATGTTCTGCTTGTAACGCGAGGTGCTGGACTTTCACGAGTGTGCGTCTTGCTCACTGGATCGTACGGAGATCCTATTTGATTACAGGCTGCGTTCTAGCAAGCAGTGGTTACGTCTGATCGTGACTCATTCGTTTCGTACACGTGTGTGGACGAGTGCATTTGTATCTATCGATCACCTCATTTGAGAAAGTGCATGTGAGGTAATGCACATTGAAATATTTAATTTCGTTCGTTATTTATAGAGTTCTTTGTACCTGGTCGCAGGGAGGTATGCGCATAACGTGTACCGCGAAAAATACCTCTTATCGGGGGATGCGAAGAGGGTTGAGAGAATTCTCGGAGGAAGTATCCTGATTTAAATGAAATCAATTTTTTTTTTTATTATCGTTTACAAAGGGTTTTCTAAAAGGAGAGGACGAATAATGTAAGATACCGCGTTTGGAGTTCATTTATACATAAAATATCGAAGTTTCACATCGCAGAAACTTCATTATTTGGAACGATGAGTTTGCTCGAATGTTCTTGCGACATATTACGGCGAGTAAACGCTTTCAAATAACGGTATTTGTAAGAATTTATATGAATTTTTGTGCAAACTTTTGTAAAAAGAAATATGTACGTGAAGCAATTTTCAAAGAGAAATATTTTTAGAAATGATGATGATCACAATAATATTACCAATATTCAGTTTAATTAAAATAATCTATAAAAAGGATAATCATTAGCCATTGAGCCATTTTTTTTTGTTTAATTTAGAGTGTCTTGTATAAGGCTAATAAAAACAGATGATTAAGATATCTTTATGCCGTCATAATCAATTCATGATTTCCTAACAGTAGTGAGAAATTCTTTTGATATAGGGAACAATGTTACTGTGTTTCGTCCCGGATCTACTAATTGGTTTCATTGGAATAGTTTATCTAGCAGATTCTGACTTTGACGTGACGCTATTAATCAACAGCTTGTTCAAACTAATTAGCTACTAATAAACTATACTAATTGAAGATTGTGTAAACAGTTAAGCTTTTCGCCTGGAGTATAATTTGCTAGATTATTGATGAATTTAATTAGCAAAGTCAAGATTAACTTGTAATATTCCTCTTGGCACCGAGAATATTATTTGTTACACAAAACTGTACAATAAACACATCAAATTATATAAATACATACACACTGGGGATAATTGCAACAACATTGACCGTAATTATAGTAATAATTATACCGATGTGTAATACATAGTACAGTATGATCGAGTGTAGTGCTTAGTACCAGAGAAGAAGTATGAAGATAAAGATAAAGTTAATAAAAAAAGACGAATATGTTCTTATATGACTATTTTGGATATTAGAATATTTATAATTCAAGTAAAAAAGAAATTTGTTGAAAGAAAAAAAGGAAAAAAATAATTTTCCGGTACCGGGAATCGAACCCGAGCCTCCTGGGTGAAAGCCAGGTATCCTAGCCACTAGACCATACCGGACTTGTGAGGAGTTGAGGTTCATACAGTACATCTTCTCTCGATTTACACAGAAGATTCAAATCGATATAACCTATACAATTATTAATGAATTATAAAAATTTTAAACAAAATATAATTATTTGTCACTAACCATTAACCGGGAAGTTTTAAAACTGTTAAATATACTTGAAACTTCTTTTTGGAGTCCACCATTAGCATTACTTTTACTAGAATATTTAGAGATAGTTATTATAACAGAAAATTAATTTGATTAACAAAACTAGTTTGTTTCAAAGATATACTTAGTATTATGCGTTGACCACGGTAGTTTTAATGTCAATATGAATGCTTTTCGTGTACAGAAAAACAAATAATTCTCATTTTTAGGTTTAGCATGAATGTTTCTTTTTGTAAGTATTTATTTCGAAAAATGTATTATGTTAAAATCCGTGTAAAAGCAAAATCGTGTTGAAAAGGTACCGTGCAAATGGAAGGACAGGTGTACTCGAGGTAACTTCGATAAAATCAAGGTAATCAATCGAATGTGTAATCCTACACGGCATTTCCCCCACTCTTAACTCTACTTGTTGCTTAGCAACGATCCCTTCTACTCGTCCATACCACGCAACAAACGAGGCTCCCGCGCAACGATAGGATTGCAATATTCGAGGATCTATCTTGGCACGTTCGGCGAATGGTAAAGCGTCAGGGTCAGGGCTGACGAATTGATGAAGTTTCACCGTGTAACGCGATCCATTAAAAAAGTTGCACTTTCTCCGTATGTTATGTGGACAGAAATTCGAGCAACGGAGAAATTTCTCTTGTTAAGCCGTGTGGCTGCGGTTACGCGACCAGGTCGCTTCTCCTTCCGTCCACCTCCTTACCGTTACTGTTTCCACGGCTCTAATGAGAGGCTAAATCGCGCTTCACCGTGGAATAACTTTGACGATTTGTCAGGGAGGCAGGTGCATCCTGGCACGGAATATGGATTCGGCGTTCGGTCGATTGTATGGTACAGTTATAGCGAACAGGGTAGAGTTGTGCGGGTACCGAGACTGTCGCGTGTCGATAAGCTTCGCAAAAATTTCCATTATAGAAGAACGAGCAGCTAACCGCAGTCTCGTGATTCCTGGCCGCGCAATTAAGTCTGTTAAGAATTTTACGAACTGCAACGAGGTCGAGACGAATTTTGACGAATCGCGATCGTGATTACAGGGCGGAATTACGCTAGAAGGAGCAGAGTTGAGCCAATCGAACGAATTTTTCGGAGAAATATCTCTTATTACTCACAGTGGGTCAGAAAAATATTTCCATAGCCAGGTTTTAATGTTTTATTATTCTACAAAAATAGTACGTTTACATGGTTGTGAGGTGAACATTACAGACAAATTAAAATCAAGATGTAGCTCGCTCTTTTAATATTCATTTGTGAAAATTGATAGAGCCATAAATTGACTCAATTGTTGACACTTCCAAGTTAGATTTTTTACAGATTTTTCCTTGTGCATTAAGTGTCGTTTTACTGGAATTTTCTCACAGCATTATCGAGCATGATACACCTCATGAACTTGAATTGCGTGCTTCAAGCTACATCAATGAGCGTACACGTCTGTTTGATTTATGATCGATTGTCTGTTGCAAACAAAGAGAGAGTATGCCTACAATTATGTCACGTTTGCTTTACTTTCGATGAACAATTAATTAACAGTTTGACAGGATAGTAGTTAGTGTAAGGATACGACACTCGGAAGATAAATATGCTTTATAATTACTTCCTCATGGCGTTGTATGGGGCTTTGAAGTATATACATTGCCAGTTAACAAATAAAAACATGACACACGTACAGTTTCACGGTTTTGTAACAAATTAATTTATTATTAATTCATTAAAAATTTTAGAAACACTTCGAATCACTCCTCTTTTTAATTATTGAATTTTTATTTTCATAGTTTAATATTAACTTCACATCGTTGCGAGGTCAATTCGTTACTATAAAATTATATAATCGGTTTTTACTGTACATGGTTGTGAGATAAACGTTACACTAAGTTTCTAACCGAGTCATGTTGTAAAGTTTCACTTACAATGACGTACGTTGATTGGATCAGTGTTATAGTTTGAAAGTCTAGAAATTACTAAATTCGTTGCAGCAGTACTTGCACTTGGGAGTTCGCGATATCGCCAGGTTATCGGTAAATCTTTATAGAAAAGATCGACAGGTGCACAACCGTTCTTCGTCTACGACCACCAATCGTAACATTGTTTCCGCCGAAAGTTTATTTGTAAAGCTACAAGATACCGTTCCGGTTTCAGAGTTGTAGTCTAGAATTAAGGTTGGGCTACATGCTTTCAGTTATTTCGTTAAGCTGCCTAGTTTGGACCGTAACCTGTTACCTGCATTTGGACCGGTTCATTCCAGGCAACGGTAACATACAAGGACAGTTGAAATTTAAACCGGAATTCACATGCGACGCGTTAACGATTAAACGCAATTGTGTTAATTAACCCAAAAATGGTGCTCCATTAATTCCAGACCAAACATATTGGGACGTGGCGATCCAGCAACTGTAAAAGGGTTGAAGTAATTAGGTTCAGGGTTCGAGCAGTGTTGGTCCGCCACTGGTCGTAGGTGTTCTCGTCTACGGGGCGCTCTTTCCCTTGGAAAGGTGTGCGAGGACGCTGGCGTACGAGATCCGCGTCACGCACGGTTTTACTCATCGCTTTGGAAAGTAAAAGTCCTCGTCCTGCGAGCCTTTTCTCGACACGCGCAATGCGCCCCGCTGCAACTGCCGCACAAGACCACGTCTCGTGAAGTCGGAACACCAACTAACTCGTTTTTAGTCGGCCTGATAACCCGCTGCCTTATATTGGATCGAGCGAAAAGATTTAACGTTTTGTTCGATTAAAAACGAATTTATGTTACTAAGGATAAACATTTGTTGAACTCTAGGATGATTTCATTCGTTTTTAACTCGATGAGAAATAAATATACTTCTTTCTTTAGGAAAAATATTCATTTAACCCTGGGATTTCTTCCACGTTTCGTTCCACTGAAAATGAATATAAAATTTTGTTTAAATAGACATTTACTTAATCTTAGAATTTTTCAATTTTTACGATTCCTTCCACTTTTAATTGGATGAGAGATAAATATATCTTTGGGACGGATAAACATTTATTTACTTCCAACATAATTTCTTCCACGTTTGATTTGACGAGAAATTACTGAATTGCACGTTTGACTCGTGAAATCATTTGGTACTCCACTCAAATCAAAATTTTACCAGGTTCGAATCAGAGTGTGCAAAATTGTGTTTAAATGAAAATTTCGTATAACGAATAGATGATACAGAAGAGTTCACCGAAGAATTGTTTATTCGTTACTCGTTATTCGTCACGATATATGGGACACTGTGTATGTAGGTATTGGTTTCTGACTACTCGTTTCATGGTTCACTTTAATTCCGTCGCTTTCGCTCGCTGACACGAATGATCGATGCGCAATAAACTACACCGCAGAAAATAATGAGGGGTTTACGTTTCTGTAACTATTCGTTAATGACAATTCGGAGTGAACACGATTACCGAGTGTTTAACATAGTCGAACGTTTTTGTGGTACTAATTAGGTTTAATGTGTCAGTGTCTCTAACGTCTAACGTCTCGAATGTTTTACTGGATGATAAAGTCTCTATAGAAGGTGATTCATATATTTAATCGGTAATTTAAAACAAATTTAAAAAGCAATTATTTAAAATTATTCCCTTGAGAACTTTGCAAGTTCAGGAGAGATCGAAATTCCAAAGTCTTTATTTGCCGCTGTCCATTTTCTCATTCTTAAAGCCTGACAGAAGAAATTTATTCACAGAATTTATGAGTTTCACTATGAATTTAATGCGACAGTCTCAGAACATTTGTACTTTCTGTTCATTTGAAATTCGCAGAAAGCACGCTTTCGCGTTTCTCTTATTATGCTCCATCGGACGATACATTTTCCATTCGAGAAATTCAAATTAGTTAAAAGTCGAAATTTACAAGATGTACTAATTATTCATTGTTTCCTTCCGACTGATTCTACTGTTTCAATTAGAAGCTGACGCAGAAGCTGTTGTCATCCTTATTAACACAGATTGAATTATGTTAAATGATGACAGAAAAAGGCGGGAAATATAAATTCATGAGCAGGAGTATTTTTTAGAAAGATGACTGAAAAATTAAATATGTTTAAGCTTGTTAGTACAGTCTGTCTTCTAAATTCAATGGTTAACAAATATTTACCGATTCTCAGGAGTGAAATTAGCAGCACGTCCGAAACCGAGCAACCGGAAATGCGTAATCGAAGAATAGGACAAGACTCTCCGCCCCAACCTTTTGATGTTCCTTTGAAGGTGGTAATCCGTAAACCGTTGTGTCGCCACGACGACGAGCCAACGATATACTAGTATCTACTATCCAAGTTTCATTTTACAATACACGAACCAAATGTTTTCTTGGTTATTTGATTAGTTATTTCATATACTCACATATTCACGAATAAATTGTGTCCTAATAAAAGCATACAATTCAATAATGTATCTTTTTTTCGTTGAAAAAAATATGAAAGTCTATTGTTAAACAATTTTTATGCGTCTCTGTTCTCAATCTTCATTCAAGTCATACATCTTCAATGGATTTCTCATTGCGTTTTCATGGGAAGCTATACATTCGATTTCTCTTTAAAATGATTTTACGACTGGCCACTGGAGAACAAGCACGAGCGCAATTAGTAATGCCCCACTCGTCGTGAAGACGCGCTTTTAATAGCGCATTGTTTTTTCTCACTGAAACACCGTCAGTAAGAAGGAATTCGTCCCGCATAAATTGCGCGAACAACAGATTTTCTAATTTATGGTAATTTCGCGATTATCGTTTCCATCGGGGTATCCTGATTATTATCGGTGCAAGCACGAAGATTTCCTTTCGCAAGTTTACTTTCGCGATATCGATTCGATCGATCTGCCCTTATATGGAATATATTGGATTGCTGCATAATTTCTGTCGGCGTATGTTAAGAATGTTTTCTGTAACCTGAAGGATTTTCCAAAAAAGGTTTTAGGATGACGTTTCATAAATTAAACGTAAATGGTATGGAATATATCCGGTTTATTTTATTGTCAATGAAAGTATATATAATTACACCAACAGGAAGATTTTGTTATTAAAAATCGAAACACCATAGTCCACTTTGGAAAATTCGGTGTTATTTACAATTAATTTGTATTTTAGTGTAATATTTGGAATTGGAATTGGTAATTAAATTCCCTGATTGCGAAAGGCTTGACTCTCGATTGAGAACTAATTATTTATTTTTTTGAATTGCAATTGAAATTTATCTTTTCGTTTGCAACTGAAATTCAACTTTTTACGTGGGTTCGGAGCCAATTGCAATTAATCGTGTTAATTGTTTAATGGCTAGAACAGCTATCGGTAAATCCTGTAATTATCTTGGCTACGATGAAAATATATCATCGTAGACAGCCTCGCTCGTTTACTCGCATCAACATGAGACATACGAGGAAAATGCAATTAAACTTTGCGAAATTGTAAAAATTCTTTAAATCACTTGACATTTATATAGCTAATGGCATCAGGAGTTGATGATAGTTTAGACCTGATCAAAATAAAAACTACTGATGTGTGCATTATCCTGATGAAACAACACTCTCTCTATTGCCAGTCAAGTTTCACTTCGACCGGTTGCTAAACAAAGGTTAGTTGCTGGATCATTTTAAGAATTAGTTTTCATACTACTGGTGAATGTTTACGTTCTATTTCTTTTTTACGATTTAAATGCCCTTTGTACGGGAACACGAAAATTTTTCAAACATCCCTCTAATAGGTCAATTATGGTAGACTTAGCAAACCGTAAATTGTTTTTTAGCGGTGTAGCAAATTAACAAATGTTCACTTTGAAGAAATTCGTGGAGACAAATGCAAATACAATTTATCACATTTGGAAAATGTCTCGGTATTCAAATCAAAAGCAAAAGCAGTTTTCTCATTTCTAAGTAACAAATTGGTGACTCACATGGGTAATTGTTCAGAAGAAGAAAAAGATTTTATTATATCCGAAGGGGAGTTGTTAGGCTGGAATTCGAAGGCGACATTTTCCAAGAAACAGTGACTCAGCTGGCTGCAATAAAAAAAAAAGTATCTAATATAAAGAATGTAATAACCTCGCTTATGCCTAGATCCTAAAAGCGTTAGTCAAACGTGTCCCACTTTTAGCGTGCAAGCCGTCTACGTAGATGCTCGTGTATGTCCGTCCGCGGTGGTATTAGAAAGCGTGTTACGCGATTATGAACCTTTGTTTATACCTCATTATCCAACGAACGACGATCACTCTCTGCTACCTTAATTTTTTTTTAACGAACTCTTTACATAATGCCTGTTTACAGGAACATCTGGGTTATTGTAATCTTACAACGAATGTTAGATTTCTCTGCAAGTTGCGTAAAAGAGTGCCGTGTCGATACTTGTCTTCCATTTTCGATAGTTCGTTAATGTATTTTCGGTCTCTGTGCGTGCCGGTTAAATCCGTATTGTGTGTAGATTAGTTTCGGGTCCGAGTGCAAGAACGTGGGTGTTCGAACACTGCGTGTGGTTATCGTTGGATCTCCTGTTGATTCTCGATTTCACTCGGTTCTATTTCTTTCGGTTGTGCCGACTTTGTAGATTTTTTGCGCGTGGTTTAGGTGGGCGTCAAGTACTTACGATTGTTAAAGTCAGAGGTTGAATCTATCACGAAACTAACGAAGCTCCAGCTTCGAGCTTCCACGCAAGAGTACCAAGATATCCTTATTTGTTGATTGTTTTCAATAAATAAATACGTATACAGCGGAGAGCATAACTGTCACCATTTATTTTGAGTAATTTTGTACCAGGAATGCCGTGCAAGAAGAAAACAGACGTGTTACATATAACAATCGCTCGAGTAAGATCTCGTTCCAAGTGAAATCTCTGTTCAACAACTGTTCCAGCGGCTCAAACGTTTCTTAGTCAATTAACAGTTTGTTCACTTTCAGCGCGTATTAAGAAAGGAGCACAGTTTCATACATCATGAAAGTTTGCCTCGTAAAAAATTGAGAAGTTAGAAGAAGGTAAAAGATCGTCTATGTTTTCAATTTTTATCTCCGACACTAAACATCGTATGAATAAACTGTAAACTGCAATTTTATTCGTGATATATTTTAGCACTTTTCATAATAAAACATAGCACACTGTCTCTTATCTTTCGTTTTCACTGAGATATAACAATTTTACATCGGACAAGCATCGACATTTGCGAAAACATATTCGTAACAGTCGCTCGAGATGTAAATCGCCAAGAATTGAATTCCGTTCGCAGGCTGAAAGCTCAACCTCGACGCGTGTATCCTTAAAGGATTCAATAGACGATGATTCGATGGTGTTAGGCCAGGGTTGTAAATTGAACGCGCGGACTCTCTCGCCCAAGGTTGTAGATGCTTTCCAACTTTGCACAAGTAGAATGTGGGCGGTCATTGTCATGCCGTGGTAAGCGTTGTCCGAGTTTGAATGCGACATCAGACCTACTATAACTCGGTGTTAATACGAAGAAACTCGCTGCATACGCGGATATAATACTTTGGGGACTGTTGATGCAGTTTGCGCCAGTGTTTTCTCCACCTTCTTTCGGTATTTAGTCAGAAAAATCGTAATAATTGAAGCGGAGCACTCGTCGTTTCATTGCTTTTAATCGCGTGAACGTTATATATTTTAACGTTTATTAAATTACATTTGTTTAATGAACGGAGTTCTTGCAATTATTTTTCAATGAATAGTTACTGCCAATACAACTATTAATACAAAAACGAAATGAAGGTTGTGTAGGTGATAATTAATATTAGAGGTAACGCAGTTCACCTCTAAAAGTGTCTACGCGTAAGTATCCAAATTTTTATCCTAATTATTTTTATCCAGTATCCTAATTACTAATACAAAAAAAAAAAATAGGATCATCTAGGTGGTAATATTCGAATGTAATTTTCGTTAATGGCGTAAAATTTGTAAATTTTGTCCAAGTTTTATGTTAACCACCGGAAAAGTACGTAACATCAAGTTTAAACAGAAGTGGAAAATAAAGTTGTGTTTCACATCGTCCGTGTTTGCGTAATGCCATCAAATCAACGAAATCGAACAAAGTGACGTTAAACGGGGAGTATAGTACTTGCATTACGTAGTTGCGTCCATTGTTCACAAAGGAAACGAGTTCCTGGCATTGAAAACTGTTCACGAGTCACGTCGCACAATGGTTCTTGATTGAAACTTCGTTTAAGGTTGATGGAATTTACCTTTAAAAGTGTGGCAACCAAATTTTAATTTCCTCGTTTCAACTATGTTTCATATGCGCTAGTGTCCCAATTACTAGACATTTGAAAACCGTTCTTTTGGTTGTATTAAAGTGTATTTCAGTATCACGTGATTTTGATAGATAATAAATACTTACCTTGGAATTCAAATTGGTACCTAATGTATTGATCCAATGTAGCGTGTGTAGATTTAATATTTTGCCAATAAATTTTAAATTATATTAAAATTAAATTTTAAATTATATTAAAATTAAATTTTAAATTATATTAAAATTTATTCCGGCATCGTTTGAGTTTCCAGATAATAAATATCAATTTTGGAATAAAATTTAGTACCTAATGAGTCAACCTGACGTAACGTGTAAAGATGATTAATCCTTTGCGGCCCACATTTTCTGACTTGGGTATATTTTCGTTGATCCTCGCTCGATATTAGTACCCAAAGGGTTAATGGTCACCTAAATTTAAGATTCCACGATAGCAACCGTATCGTTCGCGTTTAAATTGCAAGTAACCGAGTTATTCAGTACCCAAGATGTTTCCTATAAAATTCTGGTACGTGCCGAGTCGCGTAAATCGATGCTAATGTTTGTCCAGGTGTTTTTCAGTAACCAGCTTGCTGGAGAACTTAAATAGATTCCTGGTGTAAAACGGTGTTCGAAAGTCATTACCTTGTACGTTGATCCTCGATACGTTTACGTTCGGCTCTACATGTGCTTCGGTTCTTAAATAGATTATGGCACGGCTAAAAATAACAAACTTTCCGCCAAGTTTTTATTCGGATTAACGACGAAGAATAGAGTATTCTAGTAGGGAAATCAAGCACATTAATTACACTGTTCGCTCATTCCCAAAGAAATTTGCGATTAACGACGGCAAAGCTGTCTTAAATGATTCACAGAATTGTTTTATTATTCAGCTAGCCACGATTTAGTATGACACACGGAAACATGTCTCGCATATCTGTCGAGCAATTACCGAACGCTTCTTGCTCTCCGAGTTTATCAAATTTAATCGTTCAACGTATTTATGAGTAAGTTCATTAATTGAATCGTCAGTTAAGGATAGTTCTAATATAGGGAGGCTTCTTTGGGAATTAAAAGAAGAAAAACTATAAGGCGTAGAATAATAATTGATTTCGTATTTGATAATACTTATCTTGAAAGGTACAAGAATATTTTTTTTGTGTCATTTTCTTATCAATATTTTGAGAAAACCGTCTGGAAAAGTAACGCTGCGAAAATTAATCATGATATCTCATGACCCATTTGTCTTAAAATCTTTTTATATTAATATCTATTTATGCAGCTATTATGTCTACTAAAATAAACAGCGTTGGTTAATAAAAATACATTTTACATAGAATATATTCTAACAAGAAAAACTCGTTTCTCTGTTTCACTGTTATCAACTATTATCAATCATTCCAGTAAATCCCAGTTAATTTTCTAGTTGCAATGATACGAGTAAGATCGAAAACGTTCCGATAATAAATAAACTTTACGCTTGGAGGCCCGCGAAGGACTACAGTTTTTATTAAATTTCATCGAGTATCGAACAATGAGGTTTGACCGTAAGGTTGGCCTTGTTCGTCAATTAGCGTAGAAATGAGAACCTTTCACTTTAACATCTTTACGAGTATCGGTCGATCGTATGCGCGGAATGCTCGATTGCAACTCAGCTACTGTCTAATAGACGAGAAATTATGAACAGTGCTCGATCGGATAAACAATTTAATCGACAGAGGAAACGACGATATGCGTCAGGCTTACGTTCAGAAAGACTCCAGACACTGTTGAGTAAGAATTAAGACTCTTTCACTATGGCAGAGTCCGGCCGAAAAGCGCCTATGTATTATGTAACGCTGGACGCATGCAGCCGTGCAAACAAGGCTATAATTTAATACTCGTAGGATTATCCAACCTCTCTCATTGTTCATATTATTACAATGTATAAAGTGTATGTAGAGTTTTGCGACTGACTGCATAAGTAAGCGTCATCGACGTAATGGCTTATAAGGTTTGAATCGGGGGGTATAGTAAGCATTCATTTATACTGATCGCTCAGCAATGTGAGACTATAGCCACACTTTGTAGCAAGAGGGTTAAAGCCGTTATCCAGCTAGCCATAAAAATTATAATTAAAACTAACGAGTATGTAGACACAGCTAAATCTTTATCCATTGATTGTTTCATTCTGTGCTTCAGATTCTAATCAATCAGTAAGGGATAAAAAAAAAAGTGTCTCACCTTTGATTCGTTATTTAATATTCTTTTTTTAAATAGAGACTTTACGTCGTATCGACTGCAAGGCCATAATCCATCGGAAGAAAATTTTCCTTTGTTACTAACTTGATTTTTTTCTTTTTGTTTCAGGTAGGTCAGGAAACTTGGCAAGGATGAATTCATAACTAATTTTCAAACAAATTTCTCATCACAGGTATTTAGAACAATTATTCACGGATAACACTAAGGCTTTAAAGAATGTTTGTCTACAGACGAAAATGGATATATTATAGAATCCTTTGTTACACATCTAGAGGTAGTTGACGATGCATCAGAGATAACTCAGGAGGACCTGTATCCTAAAATTAATCTACAAGCAGTAATGAAAATATGCATTAAAATTTGCAGTATACTTTCTCCTTTTTTGGAAGAATGTGCATCTAGCGGTTGCGAAGCCCTGCTCAAATGCATATTGATCCTCATCATTCTTCGAAACTGCCACTATCCACTATTTACCAATGTGTGACAAATCATCCACCACAAGTTAGCTCGTACTTGGCACTAGACGTGTTAAGTTCAACGTGCCGATGAACATACCGCGATGTAGGTTATCGACATAACTAGGTCCATAGTATGAAAGTTCCGTTGGCAGAGCAGAGTGTACAAGAGGAAAAGTAGACATCCTGTCGAGAGATCGGAGACGAACCCTTCGGCACACATCTGGACCGTTGCTTGACGAGGACGACCACGCGAGCGTGTATCGTAAATATACACTAGAGTGTTTATTAGTGGAGGCTAGGAGGTTTCACCGGCACTTTCAGCGGTCTGCCAGCTAAGAATGGTTTGCATTTCACTGGTGAAACTCGCACGGAGCGTTTCGTCGACGCAGTAGGACGAAATATTGCCGAGTGAGACGTACACTCGCTTTCCATCATCCTCGTCTTCGGGCTTTGTCCTTGCTGAACCTGCGTGTGCATGAGCGCGTGTCATAGTACTCCAGCTGGATGGGTAGCGTTCCGTTGTTCTTGAGCCACTGGTACTACCGGTAGCCTCATATTGATTACTAGACTGCGGATGCTTACGCAAATTAGTATTTTCACAGTTGCGGAAAAAGAATTCAAACTTAAACGAGACTGTGTTTTATCTTACATATTATTGGATTTGGCCACTTTTCCTAGATTTCTCTATATTTCCATTTCTCATAAATGCATAAACATCCACAGTCCATTGATGACCGTGCACAGGGTTTATCACACATCAGCCCCCTACGATTTGTTAGGCAATTTCGATAATCCTTGAAAAATATTCGTTTCTCGAAAAATGATATTTGACAATAATTTCATATCTCGTCGAGATGTACAACTTTTATTTAAAGTATTTTTCCAAAGGATCACTTTCTTTTCCAACTCCAAGAGTTTTGCCCTTGTTACACTATTCTATACTGTCACTATCACCAGGCAACCACTCATGCGGCGTAAGCTTTTACTTTTCCTGTTACCGATCTCAGGTGAAAATTGATGTCAATCTTGTTTCGCCTAATCGCTGTCTCGCGTGCAGTCGCAATTATTCGCTTGTCATATTTGCTTTCTATCGAACACCGTTCAGAGATCCTCGCGATATTCGATATATTCAACGCGTCGCGCGGATCTGTTACTTCCTGCGACACATTTTCTTCAGACGATGTAGGGGTTGTTGTTTGCAATTTTATATTGTTAAATTCACGAGTATAGATGTAGAGCAACAAGTGGTGACACCATCAGTGTAAATTTGTTTGGAAAAATTTAATTATATATTTTCATACTTTTCACAATTTCACAAAGATTGCCAAGCTGTATTATATATCGTACGCATTATGGTTCGTCTTATTTATTTGTCCAAAGTATAGCAACGATTATAACGTATAAATCCCTCAGCTGAATTTCTGTTGTTACGCGTGCGCACGTTCACTATTTAATTTCGTTCCGCGCACGTGCATTCGAGCCACAATAGAGCTCTCTCTACGTTTTACAAGTTTTAATACGCTGGCGAAAAAATGAGTTCCCCTCGACGACGCCTGCGAGTGCCATTATTTGGATTCAAAGCCATTGATCGCCTTGAATAGATACGTTTCACTCGAATTTGTAAACATTTCAAATTTCTTTGAAGCTTGGGTCCGGATTCGTTTTACAATATAATAATGACACGAAAATTGAGGAGAAACTTGAACGTACAAAAGAAGTCTTCTCATGACCTACTATTGTTCGCTCGTTATTTCATGCGTTTAGTACATTTCAGGCCATTTAATGTTCTGTAGACGCGCAGTACAAAAATTCTAGCATTGTGGAAATTTATTAGTGGAAAATGAAGCAATTTGTGAATATTTCTAATTCAGGTACTTTTAATAATACTTTTGTTTAGTGTTAAAATTGCTAGTTTATAAGATCTAGTATAATAGGCTAGTACATCTAGTCTATCGAGTATTTTATGAAAAAGTGGTTTCAACAATAATTGAAGAAATATTTTACTCCTTTGATTCTTTCAATAAGTATAAATACTTCCTTAAGAAAGTTGACTGATAAAACAAAAAATTAAAATTTAAGTTATCCGTGAGATGAAATGATAAGCAGATATGCAAGAAAACTAAAATAGAGTGTCATTAAATAATAATTACAAGAATAGTCGGTGTAAATATTTTTGAAAACTTATCTATATAAAACTAAAACTTTGGAGATTTATTTGTGACGAGTTTCAACTAGAAAAGGCTGCTTCGTACATAATTATTCATAATTATCTGCAGTAGCTACTAAAGTAGCAGCTCATCGGTACCGGATGGGTAATGTAGTCATTTTGTGCTGCACATCACCATTTTACATTGTTCCGTGCTACCGTAAGCGTGCAACATTCTATTTTAACGGTATCGCGGTACTCGTACTTCTTCTTTTTACCAGCCATTGAAGAAAAAAGAAGATCGAAGTTGAAAATAATTCATTCCTGGTGACGTTAACGCGTCGCGTCGTAAAGCTCGCGCGAGACGCGCGTCGATTTAATTGCGGAAGCTAATGACAGCTGATGGGTAGCATACATTCGAAAAATGAATTTCGCAACGCGCTTCTTAACGAGGCTGGAGAAGCATTACAGTGGCCGCAGAGTCGCGCGTGTGTAATTGAATTTCCGCTTTCGACTCGGAGTCATCTGCGGTGATTTTGCGTCGACAGTTACATCCTGGTTGCTCCAGCAACTTTTAGAAGTTGCGAGGACGAGATACGTGATTCGTTATTAATTGTGAGAAGTGAAATCAGTTTCGTAGGCACGGCCAGCTGTTCCTTGGAAATACAGAGTAGGGGAGATGTCAAAAGTAACAAAATCGATACCTGATCTTTTTTAGGCTTGAACGTGAATTGTACAATTTTGTCATCTGAGCATCTCATTTCCCTCGAGGAGAAAAAATATGGAAGAGGTATTTCGAGGGCGAAGGAAACAAAAGACTAGGACTTCGGTGTCCTAGACATTTGCGGTTGTACACTTTCTCGTTTGTCGAGACATTCAAAAGCAACATGAAGAGCTATCGATAATCTTATTCGACATACTTTTCAACGAAAAAATGTTCAACCACAACTCTTTGGCGAGAGTCCGCGAAACACGTCCAGAAAACAGGTTGCAAAAGAAATGCATCGCGGTCTGCTGTCCATCCTCTATTTTCTAAAAGTGCATTCAGCTCGTAATGGATAGATTTGTATACATTGCACGTTTTGGACATTCGTACGAATATCGTGTCTCTTGTAGCTCTCTAAAGTTCCTCATAAAGCAATCAAAAGTAATACTATTCCGTGTATAAGTTTGTTTCACTTTGTAGTCAAATTTGCATTCTAACATTAAAAATGGGGACATATTTTTCATAGAAAGAATAACGATGAACAAATTTCCCTTTCTATTCCCGGTGAGAATGACTCAATGTTTTGCCAGCTGGTCGTTTATCTCATTTGTAATATCGTGGTTATCCTTATCGGTTTCACGATCGTTGATCGCCTGTCTTAATTAGGAATGCTGTTTGTTAAATGTTCAGCATGTTCTTTTAAATTTCACTACACCGTTTGTGCAATTTTTGCGAAAATGCACGACGAATAATGAAAATTGATCAGAGTTGATGAAAAGAAGATGAAAAGAATTGTTCTTTATTATTACTAGTGAGACTTTAAATAAATTAATGGAAAAATATATTCACTACTGCAACACAAATTGAGTACAGAAACATCAATGATAGTCGTTAAAAGATTCGTAACATTTTTTAGATACTTATCCCAATCGAGGAAGTGTACATATAGACACATACTCAGGACCGGCGATGCATATTGTACAGTGAGTCACGAAGTTATTGACACACAGCATACATTCCGCGGAAAAATAATGAATCATTTAATTTTATGTTCATTTTCTCTTCGATAATACTTTTTTTCATAGTCTAATAAATTCCATAAGTTATTATATCATTTCGTAAATAAGTGGCATAGCAAAATCTTTGATTTGTTTCTTTAGTTTTTCATATCGCTGCAACTCTCTACGTGTGCCAATAAATTAGTGACATGCTTGTCGTTATAGCAATATCAGTGGAGCGCAAAGGATGAAAGGAGACGAAATCTGACGCTGTAAAGTCGAAAGGATAACATTGTTGCGATCGAATTATGCTCGATCGATTGTTACGCGTAATGCCGTTTTATTTGGACCATGAATTTGGGCCACCGGCACCGCCGCCGTCATATTTAGTCCGTGGTCATTTTCATCTGGTTAAAAGGCTATTTCTGTTTTACAAAGCGCTGTGAATTAGCAACTCATCTCGGTAGGTCATCGTAATGCGTGCACCTTGTAGACTCCGCATTCCGTTTCTCCTCGTAAAGATGTTGTATAACGATCCTCTGTGCGTAGCGAAACAAGTTAACGAAGACTGTTTTACCGAACTGTTGCATCGAATGCAGTTTTCCGGTCTGATTTCCTCTAATTCTATTTCTGGATTAAATGGCCGCGACATGAGGCATTTAAACGGTCTCCGCTGTAAACAAACTTGCGGTCGGAGGGAATTAAAAGCAGATGCGTGAAAAATAATTTAAAAAACCATGACTTTAATTGGTTGTTAAAACAAATTTAGCGTTACTGCTTTGGAATTTTTACGTTAGCGCAATATCTTCGACCTTCGTAGACGTTATCCTCGGGTTATTGCAAATTGGTTTCTATAAACATTCCATTATTAGCGTAACGTGGTAAGGCCGAGCGTGTGTCTGGATAATTCGATAATAACTATAAGTAACTTTAATATCCTTTGATGTGGCGAGAGTATGTTTGAAAAATCATTAAGCATGCTACAGTTAGGTCTTGTTAATTTTCATACAAAAGGAGCAATTGAAAAAACTTGGATCACATCGCATGATAACAATAATTGTTATAGTTTCTATTACATGTTCAAGGTAGTACTATGAGTATATTGATAAGGGATTTTCTACTAAACATTGTGACCAAGAAAATCTCGTCACTGCATTGATAGTACTTTCACAAAGGTACAAAGAAAAATATAAAAATCGTTATCTTGCATTAGTTGGCACGTCGACGCGCGCGCGGCATCGCTTTGAAGTTTCGGGCAACGAGCTCGTGTACCGCGATGCTCGCTCACTTTTGCTCCATCTCACCTATTATTAAAGATAGAATCGCGCTGTCTAGTAAGCTTTCACGTGAACCGGCGATCCCGATTTTATCGCTCGAAAGCAGGAATTACTGAATCACTCTCATTCTCACGGGCTCGTTCATTTAAATTCTGTTAGTTATTAATTACTTTCGATCGTGGCCAAATTAATTCTTCCTCGGATCTTTTTCCAAATTTTCTTATCGATCTTTGAAGCAAGAAAAGCAATTATTCATCGAAGGTGGTAAGTTTCCATACATTTGGACGAAGGTGTACGTTTGCTAAAGTTCGTTATCTATTGCTTTCCTGTCTCAATTGTTACAAGGTAAATTAACGAAAATAACATTGATCTAAAACCGATACATTAATAGAAACAATAAATGATTTCTATGTTTTCTTAGATAAAATTTACGGTACTTTAATTCGTTACTTGGCTTTTTAAGGAATCTACCTCCGTTTTACGCCCCGTTGAGCGTCCTTGATTTCATACTGTAGTCAGTTCGATAGGAAAAAGCGTAATTTTTATTGATAACCTTCGCTTGGTATCTCACTGAGTCACTATCCGGTTCTCTAGCTACCTGTCGAATCAAACGTCAGGTCTTTTTCTCTTTGGTAAGCGACTCGTGTCCCTCTTTCATTTTTATGAAAATGGGAGCCTTAAACGAACCTGAGAAAGGTAGAGAAAAATTGTTCCCATTTTCGACCATTAAACTGTTTCCTCGATTAGCCCGGAATTAATATCGCAAACGGTGGATCAATTAACGATAGGCGAAAGTATGCTCCTTTTGTTCGTTTCTAAACGTTCGGTTTCGTTATCTAGAAATCTAGATGCATAATTTTAAACTGCGATCGTGTTGCAAGCAAATTGCCTAGATATGGGAAGAGGTAAACACGAGGCTTACGTTTTTTTGTTTTTTAGCAAATATTCTTTTTTTGAATAAGATCAGACATATGTATGTAGGTGGAACTGGAAAGTAATGTCGTTTTTGCAATTTCAAATACTCGTTCACCACTAATCAGGTCATTGATTTTTGTATCGATCTGGCATTCAAAATTTGCACGATAGATGATAAAAGGCTGTCGATAACGGGGGCGATTACATAATTGATTAAAAATTTATTTGAATTTAATGTAAAAGAAACGACATTACTCCTTGTTAAATTGGTACATAAAAAAGTAATCATGTGCTTGTTCCATCGTAGCGATTAAAGGATTATTGTTTCATCTTTCTTTTAAGAGTAAATTTTATTGTTCGAACGTAGCCTATTACGCGGACGTGTAAAGTAGTTCCGCGATCCTCGGAAATTGATGCGAAAGGATTCCTTCCGCATTTTTTCCCCTGTCTCAGCACATCATCCACGTATCGTTAGGCATAAGTGTCCGTTCCTACTTGATTAGGTGAAAGAACTTGGCGATATCGCTGGTTAACGCCTAATCTGCATCGGTAATACGGAAGCGCGAAGGCGTAACTCCTTTGGTGTTCTTGCGAAACTGGTTTTCACTCGGCAAGATCAAGGCTTCCGCTGAATCAGTCGGTGATTTCGAGGTTACGTGGTAAACGTAGACGAATTCGAACAATTCTAGCAAACAATTTGATAGGATCGACCAAAGCAAATACCTTGGAGCAACGAGAGCAGAAGTGCCACCGTATCGTTTCATTCCGTGTTTCATAAGGGGTCGCAGTTGTAGCTAAAATTCAAGAATTTTTTTCAAGATTTAAATGCATACTCGAATCGAAAATAATTTAGTAATTTTACAGTTGCACGATATTGAGTTTCATTGGAGTGCTTCCATCATGGATTCCGTCGAAAACGAGAATTCAAACAACACAATGTTGCTCCATACAGTGGATTCGGTTCTCGAGAGACCTACTTTCGGGTTGGATCGTCTATTTCGGGACACCCTATATTATTTTTGACGGGAGGGTACAGTATGCTACGAATTAAATAATAAGACGCGTCAGTGTAACGAGCAGATTGTGCGACCTACTTATGTCGAACCTTGTTAGTAAAGGGGACAGGCTTGACTTGTCTCTGTCGCTCAGCGTGGCGCATTTTAATTTATACCAGCCATAAAAAAATGATGGACTCGCTCAGGAAGAAACGACAATGGGAATCGACGTTCTGTGTTAATATTTCTGACAGAATAATATACAATTCCTTGAAATATAAGAAACGAACCGCGTGTTTCGGTATGCATACGAAGCTACACTTCTGTCTTTACTCGTTTTGTAGACTGAAATTTTATTCTAAATAGGAGAAGGTATTAATCAGAGGCGAGAACGCAAATTTATGTAAAAATATTTAACGTTTCTTGTTAGCGTGAAATAAGAATGGAGTCCCGCAGAACCTCGGATGCTTGAAAGTCTGGACGAGTTTCGAGGCTTCTAATGAGTCTTGAATGTCTTGCAAGTTTTGATTAGTTTTCAATGTCTTAAATATCTTGTGTCTTGAAATGCTTGATGATTTTTCCAAATTTTCTTGAAAGTCTTTGAGTCTTGAATCTCTTGAAAGTCTTTGAGTCTTGAATCTCTTGAAAGTCTTTGAGTCTTGAATCTCTTGAAAGTCTTTGAGTCTTGAATCTCTTGAAAGTCTTTGAGTCTTGAATCTTTTGAAAGTCTTGAATGTCTTCTTTGTCTTAAAAATCTTGATTAGTTTTCAATGTCTTGAAAGTCTCGACGAGGTTCCAATGTCTTGAATATCTTCACAATCTTGATAGTCTTGCCAAGTCTCGCATGTCTCTGAACATTGATTATGGTTCCGCGTTTGATCGGAACCGCGTACAAATCTCTGTTCTATCTATAATATAACGCACTACCGAGTCTCTTGTTATGCATCGAACGATCCATTAATTCACGTTTGCAAAACCGGACTTCGTTCCGGAAACGCTTGCATAATCTATACAAATATTCGGTCTCGCATGCATTATGCAAATGATGAAGTGGCAGAGTTCAAGGGTCGCGGCAATTTAATTGTACAGGCATGAAATCCTGCTCGATTTCTCGCGTTTAACGCGTCCTAGTCGCTCGGGAGAAGAAACAGACGAGATAATGGACAACGATAGGGCCGTGTGCGAAGGACGATAATGTATGCAAGTCAGGTACTAAAGTTCCTGGCAACGCCCGCTATATGCTTGGCCATGCATCAGGCTCGCACGTGGTTTTAAAGGCGAATTCACGTCGACCAAGCGTCACGAGAATCGAAAAAGAGAAGGGGAATATAATTACGGTGAACGCGTTTCGACTAGACCTGGATCTTATTTTCCAATTTTTGTATACTTGAATGGTATTTGAATAATATGTGAACACGTAATTATTCAAATAATGTTATGTGAATAGGAATGCGATTGTTTGAATTATATGCGAATAACCAGATATTCGAACGATACAGACATAGCTAAATATTTGAATACTTCAGCTACCATTTCTGTTGCGGCAGGAACACGTGATTTTTGCAAACGTCGAGGCTCATCTCCAACTCCCGAACGCGATTAATATCGCGCGAGTTTTACTTTCATGCGTAATCTTCGGGGTTAATTCATGAATAATTCATGACCGTTATAAAAGTCGAAAAGCTGCACAATGTGCTACACAAGACACGACCTGGCGTTTCAGTTTTCAGCGACGACAATGGCGTGGGAGAATCCTGTCTTTCGTCGACAACTTTTACTTCTTGGTGTGTTAAAATCCCTCAAAATGACTCGTGCCTTCTTACATCTTCGTGCGATCTAAAAATAGTATTTACTTGATGCAGATTTTAACGTAGCACGCGTAAGGGTGAGGCAAATGTGAATAATACTGGCACGTAGTTGTCGTATTTGTGTGATTCTTTGTACAAAATGATAATAATAATATCAACTTTAGTACGACACTGTGGAAAAGGAAGTACATGTACAGAATGGTATAGAAGACGAGGTTCAACCACGCTACCATTAAACTTTATTTCGTAACATGCAATTTTCGTTTAGCACACATTGAGTGATGTGTTGATTTACGAGTTGAGCGTCAATTTACTTGAGATTAGGTTTATAAGTAGCCTTTGGCTGTTCCTCGACTTTACGCAATCGTGTAATTACTTTGGTTGGCGTTCTACACTTTCTTCTAACTTACGTAATAAATATATAATAATAATATCAATAAAAATGTATAGCAATTGTGTTATTACTGTAATACTACGATTACTATATAATGTTATTATTAAAATATCTCAATATCTTATCGCGTTGTTACTACAGCGGTAATTAGTATAACACCAATAATAATATAAGTGTTTATGTATTGCTATAATAGTAATATTTTTAGGTATGGTAATACATGCAATTTATGAACTTCTCATTTGTCGAGCTACAATTTCATATATTTTTAAAGTAGATACACAGTTAATAACAAATAACTTTGAATGAAAAATGACTGAATTTTATCAGGTTAATTATTCAATTTTCTCTGAAATTACTACAGCAAAGTTGTGCCAGCAGAATTCCAATTTGATCGTAATTATTATCATTTCCGTCTGCAGTATTTGTATTATATATTTTCTTCCATACGATGGTGGTGCATTTGAATAATTCATGTATTAGTTTTGCACGCGGCTTTAAAGATACATTCACATTGATGGATCGTGGGCGTCACGGAAATAAACGAACTGTCGACACTTCGGATCCTGATTATAAAGTATCACCGGTTCTTGTGAATGGCATCGTGCTTTCTACTATTTGCTTTTACGGACACGCGTCTATTGTGCCATTCTGAAAATTGCTTCTGATATTTTTCGTTTTTGCCAAACTGGTTCCTATAATTTAATTAATTTCTGCTACGTTGCAACCTCTTTTGAAAAACCCTTTACTTATATTGTCTATGAGACTAATTTTAAAAATATTAAAAATTCATTCACTGGGACTTTTCACAGTTAAAATTTATGTAGCACTGGTTCGTTGCATTTGCTACAAATTGGAAGTTTTGTTCTGGAAATTAAATGCGAATGTGTGAGTCGGGTATCGTCTTCGGTTGCAGACTGCAGACCTTCTGTCCTTTGTTCATCTGCCAGGAATTCCATGTTAAAATGCTTCTGCGAAGCATCTTACGATCTTTAACTGTCGGTGAAATCGTTGCTTGTTGGTTTCGTAATCGCCCTGCGGTTGAGTCAGGTACAGGTTTCGAAGTTCCTATCGCCAGATTCTAGGGTCGATAAAATCGGTTGCAAGCATGCATTGCCACCGTGGCGGCCATACCGCGTTGCTCTTTGGACGATGATATGTAATGCATAGTGTTACATTTGTCGCACGAAATTCGTTACGCAATTACGATGACTGAATTATCTGTCTAAGCGTTCGTTACTTATATAAATAATAAAAAATGCTTCACTAAAAGTGCACCTTAATGTCTTTACCAGTCTAAATAATATTTTTAATAAAATATTTGCACATAATTGCAATTATTCAGTCCAAAAAGAATAAATAGTCTATGTATCACTAAGTAAGATATCTTACTCTCGATTAATATTCTGTATAATCGCAGTCCTCAATAATTCGACAATTAATTCTTAACGAGGTATTAAATACAGCAGGGTATAAAAGTTGAAGCGCACTATAAAAATATTACTAAATTAAACACACAGTATTTCCCTCGTCCTTGATACTCGTCCATTCCTCTGAATTAACTACAAGTACGATCCTCTAATTGCATTTTAAATATCGTTATATCACACGCTCTTGCGTGATCGGGACAGCTCCCATTTTCGTTCGTTTTTTACCTTACAGTGACTTTTACTACCTTGTTGATTTCATATTTCGAAACAAAGCCGAGGAAATAGGGTATCGAAGGACGGCGCAGGTTTTATAGCCTGTCATTAGATGATTAACGTTCATTTTTTATTAAACCTCAAAGTGTTGACGTCAGGTTTGATCTATAATTATGACCGTGCTCTGTGTTCCACGACACGTGTTTTTATTCTACGAAGAAGATAATGACGTTGCTTCCCTTAAAAATCATAAATTCACGCTGCGAAAAGAAGGAAATATACGGTTCTGCGAGTCCCATAACTCAGGAACTTAAAATATCTTTGTTGTTCTTTAGCAATATATAAAAATAGGAGGAACCTAATCGTTTTATTCATTTCATTCGCAACAAAACTAGCAAACTTCGCCACCAGTGCAACATCAAATATTCGTACTCTTTTTACTACTATGTTTTATTATCTAACTAAACGACGAGAGGCAAGCGTCAGAATGACTCAAGAGTCCTAAGAAAAACCAGCGTTGTTAGGCTAACGGTTAACTCAGCAGGGCAAGGGGTTAAAATATTATTTCTCGCTTGTCAACGTAGCTTCCGACGGAAGGAAGCAATTTCGACAAGAAGAAAAAACCACCGCGATACCAACCGAACGGGTAATGACTTACGCCAGCGTATCCTCTTATTGTTTTACACACGAGGAAACGCATTCTGCGATGATAAATTTCACGTTAGCTCCTTTTACTTTTTCCTCGACGAGTTCTGACTGCTTTCTTTTCCGTACGGGGCGGACCTCGTATCTAATCTCGATAATTAGCTTTTTTTCTAATTAGAGACTGATTCTTCGCAGGAAAAACCGTGCTTTTCCGGTGCCTTGCGGTTTACTGGCACGAAAAAAAGACAATGTGCAAGCCGCGGAATCGAACACGGTATTTTCCACGATAAAGACATTACGAAGTCCATATTAATGAGGTTGAGCAACAAACTTCGCTCGGCTAGAACAAAGGTGCACTTTTATTGGATCCTAGAACAATCAGCATGTAACATCGGCACGCGTCGAAGTAGTCTTCTGTGCCGCTGTCTGCTCGAACTTTGCGCTCTGAACGGGTATCCTGAAATTGATTTTTCTCGCGATTTACATAATGGAAAATTCTTCCGTATTATTACACATTCATTACTATCGTATTGTATAATTGATGTATAAGATTCAGTAATCATATATCTGTGATAAATCTTGCATAAGTTTTTAAATGCTAACTAATGGTAATTAAAAAAAGTAAACGACAAATAAACGTAACAGTACGTATCATAATGAGTTTTGAAATCTGTATATGGGAGGACAAGTGTGTTTTAATTATATATATATTAATTATTATATTCCTCATATAAATATTCCTCGAAATAATTTATTTTTGCTTATATACACCGAGTAGAAATATATTCGACAACATAATATCCTCTTCTTTAATTTTGTAGAAGAATTGAACGAACCCATTTGACCCTCCCAACCTGTCCACACACGGAAAATCGAAACGTGGATTTGGTCGCAGTATTTTGAATCTCATGCTGCGTCAGTATTCAGCATTCCCACGAGTGTTTTCTATTACCGTTCGAAACAGCAGAGCGAGAATTGCGAAGAGAGAACTTGCAGTCGTTACTTTACATACGTTTCGTGATTCTTGCACGAGAGATAAATCTATCTACCGCAAACTTTTACTTGTACGATATCGTTCGAAAGTCATCGTTGGAGGAGGAGACAGAGTACTAAACCAGTGGAATAAGAGTCGTCATTCAGAAATTCGTTCAATGTTTACTGTTACCAGAAGGAATCGTGTAACTTGCATCTTGATTGCATAATATTGTGATTAAATTAGTATCACTTGTTCGCGCGTCAGCAAAATGTTGCGAGAAAGACGTAGATTAGGCCAGTATTATTTATTTAAAGTTACAGCTTAAGAAATTGCAATTTAATATCAAATGAAGGGGTTGAAAAATATATACATATGAAAGAGAAAACGCGAAATAGTTTCAAAATAAAATAGACCTTAGTCCTGAAAATAACTAAACAGTAAATTCACTCTGAAATTAATAATAACAACATGTTAATTTACAAATGATTTGCGATTAAAGTGTATCATCCTTCTGGTCGTTAAAATAATACATTATGTATTTCTACTATTAAAAACATATCGAATTGAGTAAACTCCTCCTTTTCGAAGTCGGTTGAAAAGATTGGCAGTGTTTTGAATTGCAAAGATGTTAACAATAATGCTGGTATTTAGATAAAGTGACCAAAGTTTCTTTATTTCCGTAACAGTGAATAATTCTGAAGAAAGTTGAAATAAGAAAGTGTTATTTAAGTACAGCAACATTTAACTGATAAGTTTAATACGATAAATAGTGTGTAATTACTGGTAGTTAATCGTTCGAAAGTTCTTGACATGGAAGAACTATCGATATTGAACGCCAGGAATGCAGTAGTGGTCTTCCGCGATAGATAGCTATCCTCAGCCCGTAATAATCGACTTTCATTCATTGTTCCACTATGTTTGTTATGAGCGGTAGCCTCTTTACGTGACTAGTCAGTTGCATTGCCATTCGCCGAGCGTGCATTCATTCCTTGTTATCGCCTCGAATTGTGAAGTCCTCGGCCAATGAGCGCATTAATGAAAATCGTTGCAAGATAATTGCAACGTTGTGCTTTTTAGATCTCAGATTTGGAAACTGTATACTTACCTAGAAAACATATAAACGCTTAAATTTGCATGAGAAAGTAATCTAAACTGTTTAATTATAACCGATCAATTACGTACAGGAATCATTTGGTGTTACATCTGAATCTGATCGTTTAGGTCGAAATTTTTATATAATGTATCTTTGTTTATAGTTTCAGTTAATATTAATTATTAGTTTGCAAGATTAATACCATTTGTGGTATTTTTTTTAAATACTAACAAAATTGAAATACCATTGCGATTACGCGTACTAGACTTTATTTCTTTTTATTCAGTTTGTTGGATTTTTTTTTGAAAGAAAAGATTATACTATTTCATAAAATATACAATGATTAGTTTTGTTGGTATTTTTTTTTTTTAAACTACAACGTTTATCCATAAAATGTTAGAAAGAATAGAAGATAATTATGAGAATTAAAAAATGTAATAGGAGTATCATGAGCACAAACTTCCATCTATTTCTTCCTTGATTACTACCAGGATTAATTTTCGACCTTCCTTTCTTGCGTGATAGTCACTTCACATAGAAGTTGAAAGAAAACTGCAGTTAAGTATCTCAACTGTCCGCCGGTTTCCTTATTCACCAGTATTATCAATGGAAAATCACCTTTCTCCAAAATGTTTAGAAGAAGCTTGAAAGCATACAGCTACCAGTTGATCGTTTCTTCCGCATTTTCTAATCGCAAAAATGAATCACGGTAAATTTTCTTCTGGTCAGAGATGCTGCGCGAAATATCGCACAGATTACGTCCGCGTAATAAATCATGTTGGCCTGCTAATGCGTTCGCGACGGAGTTACGTAACAATCGTTACGGAAACTTTTTCTACACAGTTTCCTAGAAGGAACGACGCGGAAGATTTAGGGTCACTACATAATCCCTGGTGAATTACTTTTTACGTGTATTATCTGAAAAATTTCATTTAAAAACGTTTCAAATTGAATGTATCGTTAGAACTACGTTGTTCCACGGGAAATATAAAAAGCAGACAATTGGATGTGAATTTTGTTCATATGTCTCAAGTAAAATTAGTTATAAACTGTTCAATATTATACATGAAATGCGTCAAATATGAATTGAATACAAACATGTATTATATAGAAATTTTGAATAGAATTTTATATTTTTATCTAATATTCTTTCTAGTATTTTATTGGTCAATGTTGTAATTCTCTCAAACAAAAATATAGAAGATGTTCTGATCTTCACAAGAGTTGTTCTAGAGCTGTTCTTTTAGTAGCTCTTCATTCAGACTTGATTAATAAAGATACAAAAAGTATTTATATAACGAGTTTTTATTAAAAACCAGTTTTTAGCCAATGAGAATTCACAAAAATCTGATTTTTACTTGTCCTGGGTGTATGCACTCCTTAAACGAGTCTCCGAATCGAGCGCACTTAGCAAGAATTTTTTACGAAGCAAAACGAGAAAGTTGTTCCACCCATACTACGTGTCTGCATTACTGGCTGTTGGCAGTCTTGGGAACTGTATCGATCTTCCTTGATCGATGATATCTTTGACGTTTAATCATCGTCCCTGTCCTGTCGTCCTTCTCTTTTCCCTTTTTACAGCTTTTTCTCTCGGCTCACGTTCATTTTCCTCTATTTTCTTTCTTCTGTATTCCCGTTCTGGTCTCCTCTGTCTCTGCGCCTCGTTTACTTCCTCCTTGCTCTACTCTCCCTGTTTCATCAATGTTTCTCGTTTTCTCATTAATCTGCTCTCTTTTCCCTTGCTTCTCTATCATATTCTATTTCTTGTCTTGTTTTCGAGCAATTGAATATGCAAGGAATCTATATACTGTGGAATCTATATCTATATATACAAATGTGTTTATCGACATCGTTACATCGCCAATATTGTTGAAGACATTCAGCTGTTATATCGTCAATATTTAAAAAAAATATTTCAAAGCTTCTTCAGAAATTGAAACCAGGAATACCTTTAGAGAAGATACATCGTTCTTCCTTGTTAATGCATGATCAAAGAAATCTGTTGTTCCAATTTTGATATATCTAACTGAATAGCATTTAAAAGTCTGCATACTTGCGTGCAAATTAAACGTGATTTTGGAAAAACTAACAATTTAATTCTAGGTCCTGAGGAGTTTGTAAAAACTTTTCTAGTTAAGACAATACAAAAAAATAATAATTTAACTCCACTCTAAGAGGTGCGTCAAAAATTGTCCTACGTACGAAGTGTGCATACGTGTACAAGTACTCGTATCTAGAAAACACATTGACACATAAGATGATAAGATAATTACAATTAATCTTCCAAGGTTACTATAGGTCTCTATAAATTCCAGAAAAATATTCGAAATACATTTCCCATTTCTCCACCCCGATTCTTCCTATTTCCCTCCCACTCTGCCCTCCTTTCCATTCTTCCGTACTTTCCGGCTCTCCTTCGTCCAGGCACACGTCGTATTTATTCCAGGCCTACGCGCGTCACGTGGCCGTGCAGAACAAGTTAGGTCGATCGTGTACGTGTATGTCCGGCCGCGGTTATCAGCAACAATCCCGACTATCACGGGCTAGAGGATTAATAGAGACGAACACGAGTGGGATCTAGGAAGTTCTCCTCTATCGGGCCGCGACTCGTTAAGGCCGCGGCGAGGGATCGATGTTCGTTTCTAGATCGTTGACCCGCGCCGGTGAAAATTGTTGCTCCTAGTTCGCTCGACGCCCTCCCCGAATGATTTATTCCGATTATAAATCGGCGTGGAACTTGTATATCATCCTGCCATGGCCAGGTGCCAGCCCACAGTCGGAACCGTCAATTTTTTGAACCGCGTTGCGTCTCGAACCTTTTGTATTCGCGGATCGTTGTACGCAAACTCCCATTTATGCCTGGCGAATCTACAATTTTGTTATCCCTGGGCGTGGTTCTGTTCCCAGTTATGACAACGGGCCGATCTCATCGAGGGATTCACGCTTCTTCGGGATTGTTTAACTCGTATGCTTTTGGATACAAATACGAGATAATTGTTGCGTATAGAACGATTCCAATAAGTGGGTTGCGTTATAGCTTCGTTCTAATGCTAAAATTGTTTAGGGATGATGGAATGTTTAAAGGGTGAAGGTTGATAGAATTCTCAAGACGTTACTTTTTCTTTTGTTTTCTATTCTTTAATATTTTAAAACATGCTGCTGAAAGGAACTTTTAAAAATGTAGTAATATCTAAAGTTATATAGATATTAATAAATTAATTAAACCGATAGGACAAAACCGTAAGACAATTTAAGTTTGTTTAATGACACTGTTATAACAATCTCCATAGAAATTTCTATAGAAACGAGAAGAAAAAGATTGTAGCGCATGCATGCCGAGAGCACTGTTCTTAATTAATCTAGCAGAAAATTATAAAGGAAACACAAAACTGAACAAGCTGTCTGTGTATGAACTTTCATTTCCTCGGGATGTCATTTATTGCAATGACGGTTGGTCTACGAACGTAGAGCAATTGCATTTTAACTGCAATTTCTTGAAATCAGAGCTTTACTTTCGAAAGTAACAAACGTAACGTCATACATGATTGGAACAGTTTCTCCGATGTAGCCTTTCTTGAAATTGCTATTCGTTGGGCAATTTTCGTTTCTGCATATCTAGTTTTAAATTACACTACACGTAGCTAGATTGTTTCTACACTTTCATAAATAAAATATCTTGACGGAAAGTAGACGTACTTATTGTAACTCTATTAAAATGACACGAGTATTCATTAGCAAGTTTAACGTTACTTTAATTTATGACT
The DNA here is from genome assembly GCF_026283585.1 of Hylaeus volcanicus. NCBI lineage: Eukaryota > Metazoa > Arthropoda > Insecta > Hymenoptera > Colletidae > Hylaeus > Hylaeus volcanicus. The sequence continues at coordinate 24,180,994 of NC_071980.1, forward strand.
TGATAAAATAGTTTAAGCAATTTTGTTTTATTTGAATTAATAACATCAATTGAACTTTCTGCATTTAAGTTCATTATTATAATTAGCAATTAGGATTTAACTTTACACATTATTACTAAGTATTATATTGTTAATATAATATTTGTAGATAGATGTTTGAAGCTAGTGTATAATCTTTTTTCATTATGCAAACGATACAATTATCTAATGTTATGTTTCGTTATGTGTTTCAGGTAAATCAGTGCAGTCTTAACAGTCCAATTAATTAGTGAATACAACAAACGATTAGGTAATGTATACATATATAATTCAACAGTCTCCTTAAATGCACAAGTTTCTCTACGATAAATGGACAGTAACATGATCCGGGATCGGATATCTCGATGAGACAATGCTAATGCAACGATTAAACTTTTTTTTATTATTACCGTTTTTCTTGTAAAACTGTTACCATCGTATTCCCGACATTTTTCTGATTAAAATGAGACCAAACACGACGTAATTCGCATCTTATTTACTACATATTGTCTAACCGAAATAATCTCGGTGTTGGCCGCCATTTTCGCATGTTGCTGTTCTCTTCTCTACACTCGAAGTTTGTTGGCAAAACATTAGAAGATACGGTATCGACTGAAGGAGCCATGCAAAATTGGAGACCCAAAATATTGACACTCGAGGTTTTTGTGTGTTACACTTGACTCGAGTCGAGCGTCGAACGTAGAAAAGGACAGATAGTGAAAGAGAAAGAGGTCCGAGCAAAAAAGAAAACACTCGACAGAAGCGTAACAATCGGTGAGGATCATATTACACCGGTGGGCGGGGCTACTCGGGCGAAACTACGGGCAAAAGAAATAAGAATGGGGTGGCAGCGAGGGGGATGGGTATCTGAGAGACTAGTGTCCCAGCCTAGCAAACTTTGAAGCGTTATAGCTTGAAAACTAATATTGAAAACTAATATTGATTATAGCTTGAAAACATTGAAGCTTAATGAATTCGTCTTGAAAAGTACTATCGCATGGTATAAAAAAAAATATATAGTTTCATTTGAAAAACGAAAATTGACCATCATATTACGTTAAATAACAAAGTTAACAAAAATTCCTTCGCGCTGAAACATGAGGCCCATTTTACCATGCAATTTCCATGTTTGAAATTTTTCATTCGGCCGATAGTTTTGTAGTTAGAGCTCCGTATCACTTAGGCTGGGACACCCTGTACAATCCTATTGAAACAGTGAAATAAACACAGTGACATAAACACTGAGTGAACAGTTGTTAAGTGAACTATAAGTTTACCTTATAATTTGTAATTATAATTTTTTAAACAACCGATTGCTAGCATTTTATTAAAAATTTTCGATCCAGGTTTGAATTACCATCCACGTAACAATTGTACCCGTACAAAACAGTTCGTATTATTTTCCCTAATATTTCTTCTTGCCATCTCGCAATACTTTCACTGGTAAATGGCTCAGCTTTTTGTCAAAGTGGAGCGAAAGAAGATCCTAGAAAGCTGTCCCCGTTCAACCTAGACGCGATTTCATTATGCCGAACATCCTTCGTTTTGCACTTATCATCCCCGTAAATGTCCTAACAAATAATTTAGCACACGCTGCCTTAATCTTCGTGGCTTCCGTTCTCCAAGGTGTCATTAGGAAATTGTACATTTTCGCAGAGAACATTGACTGTACCAGTTGTAAGCCAACGAGAATCTCGAAGACGTACAACGAGACACGTGACATCATCGTGTTTTACATTTTTGCTCGTTAACGCGCACAAGCGATAACTACGCATAATGTTTCGACTACTTTTTACTTTTTTTATTTACCAGTCCTACTTACATCAAGTCCGCCAGCACTTAATCAGAACGGAAATTGCCCTACTACAAAAACAAAACAGTTACCTCGTGACTTTTATCTTCTTTCCTATTTACACGGTCACGTGAATTTGGTTCCGATTTAGTTCCGCTTTCTTTCAAATAAAACCAGCCAGAGGACAGCAACCGAGCTTTCGGGACAGTCATACGCTTGCTGATCTGTATAGTGACCGAAATGGAGAACAAAGTTACGAGTCGAATATAGACCAATGATCAAACAAAAGAAGTTGATTAATAAATGAGTTATTCTGGATTCGAATACATGTTTAAATGAACAAAAAATTTTTGAATTTTGACTGTGGCAACTGCATGTTTCCCTTTACGCTAACACTTAAAACTCTTCACCGACAGAGTAAGAAAATTAATTCCGAAGGTGAGATGTTAAAGAAAATAAATCACAATAGAATCCTTGAATTTGGATGAGTAAAAACGAGAGTACTACGACAAGTGTTAAATTGCGGACTTCCCAATTGTCTCGAAAGAAAGTTTCAGTGTCTTAGAAGTGTGCACAAGTATCAGTCTGGTAGTCCCCGCGTTAAGAGCAAACAAAATAGATTAAATTTATTTTTCTATTTAAGAGAAAAGGAGAGAGGAGACGCGAGTCCCCAACAAAATAGACATAACAGTCCTACTATAAGCACAGCAAAGAATATCCCTGTTCAATTATTTTCGCCCGTCTAGGCGGTGCGCGGTATCGCAGAACCACGGGAAAGGTTGCCTCTTGAGCGGCGCTCCTTCGGCGTCAAGTGTATCGTCTGGTCTCGTCTCCCTCCCTTTGACTCCTTTTCTTCCCCTTTATTTTCCCTTTTATTCCCGCTCCGAGTCGAGATAACTGCGACCGTGTTCTATCCCGGGGAACGAGTTTTGCAGCTATGCTGCGACCTCAACAAAGCGAGGCAGGCTGCTCGCGCGCGCGTTAGGACTCGCGATAGAAGGAAAACGCGAGAGGACACCTCGGGGAATTCAAGAAAAAATAGTCACCGCGGTTCGTTTGCATGCTGCACACGCGGCAATCCGTGGCAGTAGATCGCCGATCGCCTAATAAAGTGAGGCGACGGACGTTTCGCTAAGCTTCGACCGCGGCTCTCGAGATCTCCGCGAGTAATTCGAGCATTAATGAGACTGCGAAGAGGAGCTGGAGGATCGCGCGCGTAAACGGGACCGAAGCACGTAGGTGTTTCGTATCGAGCCGCTCATTAGATCTTTGTACCGGCGGACCAAGCACGAGTCGAAAAAATCCGTTGCATTATATTTCAGGGAGTTTATTTGTGCGTTGATAGCGCGCGGAGGGAGGGGATGTGGAGCGCGGACAGGGTGTTCTTTGCGCTTACATTTTACTGCTTCCATTCTGCATAGTTTACGCGTTGATGGAATCTTGGGGGAAGGGATACTGGGCGGGGGAGGGGTTGAAAAGATAGAAGATATTATATTTGCGCAGGGTGAGCCGTGGAATTATTTTTACTGCTCGAAAGCGGACCAATCTTTGAGAATTTTTCTCGTGATAAGTGCGCGACGTAGAAAGTTCAAATTTGAATACATGAATATATGCACTTTGAAGTGTGTCGCGTAAAATTTGTATCGAAAAGTATTAGAAAATGACGTCGCATCAGATTATTTTTATTATGTGTCATGTTTCACTGTATTCATCGTCAACCCTTTTGTTTTTTAATTTTTTCAAAATTTTCATTTTCTTTATATTTATTCTCCTATCGTTCTTCATGTTCTCATTTTTTTTTCACTTTTATCTGTTTTTTGCATTTTTCTTCCTATTTTTCCTAATACTCAACATGATACACTGGAACTCACTTTAACGTCTTATTCGTCTTCGTTAATTGGCACGTGCGTACAACTTTAACTTGAGTCTTTTAAATGGTCAGAATGAATTCTGTAAGAAATTTATAAATAGTAAGTTTTGTATTTTTATCTGGTTGGTATCTTATCGATAGCTTGCTGATAAGTTTGTCTCGAATTTCGTACGCTTTATCCATGTAACTGGATAAGCTGAACTGACTTCTGCGACGAATATTTGCATAGCAATTCCGTACAATCGCATTAACCTATTCAGAACGGGCGCTGTACATTTACACTGCGCGCTCATTGTCAATGTAAACGTTAGACGTTCGTCCCGAATGAGCTAAAGTAACGGTGTGCCAAAAGGATGTCGATAAATTTACTCTGGTCTAAAACTCAAGAGTAATTGGTAATATATTTATACCTCCAAGAAATTCTTTTGCTAACATTACTATTCACAAGGGGCAATCATTTTTTAATAGTAATTACGCCAGGACTTCATTTTCAGTTACGTGTAATTTGTAACGGACATCTTATTATAACTTTTGAATCTAATTTCACTTTTCGAAACGTACCTAATAATGGTTGACAAGACTCTGACATTGTTCTTTATTTATCGCCTTCCATTTCTTCCTAACTGATTAGAATTTCAGAGTACTCTAATTCAGAAATGAATTTGGAACCCGTAGTTTACGTTGATTTGTTTCTGGAGAAAGTCGTTCGACTATGGTGTTGGATCTTGGTGCAGTTTGACACGGAATGATTTGTATGCGCAAACAAGGTGCAAATTTTCGCGTATCGTCGAGTGTTCGGTTACATGTCTGATTAGATTGTACGCATCTAAGGTTACGGCGCTAAGCACACATGTATTCTGGATGAAACTCGATCGCGTGTATCGCTTTCGTACACCATGATCTTTGCAATGACGCGTACTGTCCTTCTTCAAAGGACAGGAAGGTGTGAATTTCATTTCAATACCACTTTTTAACGTGTTTTGCATTTACACCGAGCACTGTCGAGATGGATTTGTTTGTGTCGGATTATAAAAATACTATAGATTCATCTCGCCAAGCGGATGTTATTTTGTTTCCTTTGTTTCTGCGTCGCTGACGCGTACTGCGAGAACAGTTTGAGTGTGTGACACACGTCGATCGATGAATAAAGTGTTTATTTCAAAGGTGGCCTCGGTATTATTTAATTTCACGTTCCTAATTCAACATGTTGCTTCTTTAAGATTTCATTCGATTAACGCTAAACACGTGTATGATTTATTTGTTAGTAGAGAAAGGAGTTACTTTAAACGTCGATATTTTCTTGCACATTTCTAGAGTTGTTCAGATGTCTCAGCAAAAGTATGAATGATTAGAGTTTTATATAATTTATTTTTGGTTTGAATAGGGTAGTTTTTTTTAGCACCAATGAAAAATACGAATATACATAGTTCAATGTGATCCAGGTCCAAAGTGTGTAAGAAACATTATATCTGGTGAAAAGTCAAACACCAGATTAAAATATTAAAATAAGTGTATGGAAACTGTTCAGGTTCTCTACAACAATGGCTCTCACAATAATTTATGGATACACACCATCAGCAAATTCATCTGCACTTTATTTCTGCAAAAAGTTTAGATTGTTTAGAGTTTGTTATTAATAGATGAATCTCCCTTGTAAGTAGTATATCACTAATTCGAGTCGTTTCTGATTTCGCGGAACGGTTATTTCCTCTCGATTTGGAAAACTAATTATTGATGGATCGCGATGGTCGGCGCGTTCGAAGCCTAAAAAGAGAAAATGACAATCGTACATCCTGCGGAAGCGGATGCTCGCAGGCACGCTTCGCTGACCTCTCCAACCTTCCACTCCTCTCGTTTCTTTTCCTACCTGTGCATTGGTACGTCATTATAAAAAAAACGTCACTATTATAATAATAGACCTCTCAAATATTAGAATACTTTCAACGACACCGTTTCATTCGAGTTTCAACAATTTCGATGCGAAACTAGTTGGAGTAAAGTTGTTCGACGAAGTAGCGTAGCGAGGAGACGGTCTTTAATGTTTCGCCGCGAATAAAACGGAATTAGCAGAATGGGAATGACACGCAACCTGCAGCCAGCAATTCGATTCCCGTTACTATGAAAGAATAACGCTTTGCACGGTAATCTCCAGCCATCTTACAATTTACTACGATTTCGCCGTTATTAAGACCGAAGGATCTCGCTGGATACCGTTTCATGTTAAACAAGAAACCTATAGTTCCCCGCAAATCGTGGTATTACGTTGCGGCAACGAAGATACAAGACGAACGACGTCGTTGTGCTCTATTATCTCAAACTGGACAGGCTGTGTTTGCAAATTGCCACGGACGTTTCGGCAACTGACTCTGAATACGGTAATTGCACCGAAGCATTAATGCAAATTTACAATGGTCAGTGTAAATTTCATCTCCTAGGGCTAATTCAGACATCCATACCTTACGATTAGGAAACTGTTGGCTATCGAATCCGTATTTGTCACACTTCGTTATGCGTGCTACACGTGTGGAATGTTTATATCGTAACTGTATCGTAAGTAACTTGTCTCTTTTCTTCGTGACTTGCTATTGGCGCCAATAGGTGGTGGACGTAATCGTTCACAGTATGCAATTATCGCCTATAGGCGTTCGACAAAGTAACTTATCGTATGCAATTGGCGCCTATAAGCGTTCAGTCGATTGCATAGTGCACCATGTGCGGAGATATTAATCTGGCGGCATATCGATGCGGCGGTATCACTCTACGCGTGTGAACGATTCGAAAATGTGAAATATCATTTTCTTTCGCGCCAGGTTTCGTTTTCCAAGAAATTCGACTATGGCGTATGGTATCGTAGTAGACGAGCGAAACAAGAGCTGTAATTAAAGATAATCCATCACGTGTGCTGAGTGTGTTGCAATTGTTGCGATATACCTTGTTGATGCAATATTGGCCATGCTGGATTAAAAACTAGCGATTTTCATCGAGATTGCGATAACGATCTATCGAACTACATAATCACTCCTTCAACGTCGTAATAGTTAATGGGCATGCAATTTTGAAACAACGATCATCGTGGAAATAAAAGAAGCGTTTATCAAGGTTGATAACCGGAAATTGGGAACACACTTATCTCGACATGCTTTATTTGATTATTTCATTTGATCGGAATACAATTACGAATTCGTGGATTTTTCATTACACGTCGACGCGATATTTTTCGGAGGTTTTATCTACTGTTTGATTAGAGAAATCGTGAATCTTTAAATCGTTGATTATTATACGTTGTACAGTTAAGTGGTTAGATTAAAGGTACGTAACATGCTATGTTTATGACATGGTACTTGTTATTACGTATCCATGATGGTATATACTTATGGATGGTATGTAATTAGGTTTATTAAACACCTACAGTTAGCAAATTGGTATACAAGGCAACGCTATAAGAAGCTAGTTATCTAAGGTTAACAAAGAGTGAGATTCATGCTTGAGATAGGAATTTGTAATCTGTACACTGTATCGTTTAGTTAATCAAAAGTAAAACAGAATAGAGTTTTTTCAAATACGATACAAAAAGCTATAAAAGTATGACTAAATACTTTACACTTTACACTTTTGCACTTACACTTTACACTTTTGCACTCTTTATATCTGAAGATCTTATTCGCAGCGAACTTTCGCTGAAAGCAGAAGCGGCTTATAATGTTAACAAAATTGTACGTGGCATCGTTTGTTAGCGCAACAGTCATATGTGTTGGCGATCGGCAATATAATAAAACATTTTGTTTTATTCTCGTCTCGATTTTCAAATAATCTTGATCTCGCCCAAATCTCGGTATGCTAAATTTCGATATCGATCTCGAATGGATACAAGTAATCTCGATCTCGAATCGCATCTCGAAATTGAGACGAGATCGAGATTTATTTCGTCTCGTGCGCACCATTAATTGCCGGACTATGAGAAGTTTAATTTTGAAAAACTCTAAAGCCACATCTTCCTATTCATTTAATAAACCGTCCACATAAGAAGGCCACGATAACATATGAGAACGAATACGATCGCTAGTTTTACCTCTCCGTCATGATTTCCTTTGCGCACGTTTTGATTTAGATTAAAATTTTAAGCGACTTTATCTTGAAAACAAAGACTTCATTGAGACTGCTTTCTTAATTCTGGGATGTATATTAGTATGGTATAGTCTGTTAATTCTTTCCCATTTCCTGCGGAAACCTTTGTGTACATGTTTCACAGGATGTTACTGCTTTCGATGAACGAACCTCGAGAGAGTACAGAGGCCTACGAAACAAAAAAGAAAGTTCACGTAAACATAGGTTCACGATTGGCTGGTTTTCAAGGTGCAATGGCGTAAAGCAGAGATGGGCAAAGTTTTATTCGAATAATGGATGACTAATGAAAACGTTGAGTGATTTACTTGATTGGACAATTATTCAGAACGGGTTTTATTCGTGTAAGAATGCAGAATCGAGAAGGTTGAGATGGCCAAAAGTGCTTTATCCTATTTATATTTATTTAAATATCATTTTTATTACTAAAATTTATAATATAAGAGGCATGAAAAATATTCTCCTTATCCAAAGAAACAATGTTCATAATACTCATTTGCCATATTAGTTTATTGTCAATAAATATCGTGATTATTAAAATTCGTGAATATACTGGAATCTTTGCATTCAGTTACATTTATTGAATTCCAAACAACATGAAGAATATATTCCTTAATGAACAAAATTCTGGACCCGGTACATTGAGGTAGCTACTTAACCTACTTACTTCTCCCATGAATATCGCTGTGGTTCTTAAAATTCACGAATACATGCTAATTGTTTGATCCAGTTGCATTTATTGAATCCCAAACAACTCGAGACACCCAAAAAGGATACTTGTTTGCCCAAAGAAAAGAATTCAGACCTGTCGTGGTTCAGCTGGCTAAAAATACTCATCCCATTTATTTGGTAATGCTCCCTACTTTTTCCAGAATAGATATATCTACCCGTAACAGAGGTTATGGTAAAACTAGATGCATAGTTTCGCTGTGCATTCACTGTTGGAGGCGGTTGAACGGCCTCGTAACGTCTTGAAGGAGGAATGATTGAGCCGCAGCCGGAGAAGCAGCCGCAGAGCTGCTCTCCGCCATCGTTTAACCGGATTAGGAAGCCAGTCAGAGAAACGACCCTGTTCCGCGATGTACTTCAGATACAATGTCAACACGTGTACCCGGTTGGCCGCGTGTGCAACAGTACGCCATAACGTGAACGTGCGTGCGGTACCGCACGAGGTCCGATGAACACGGTGAACCGTGGCTCGTACGCTCGATCTCCGATTCGTGTGTACATGCACGTGGCTGCACGGGTTGCAGCCAATGCATTTGAAGCGCGCGTCGCCTCTTCCGCTTCCTGTTCGTCCGCGAACGAACAGCCATTAATTATCCCGCTGCGTCATCGTCACCCACTTTGAGGATCGAATCTATCGAATGAGGATGTTTAGTGTTCCAGTTTTTTTTTTATCTAGATACTTATCTAGAATTTTTCTGAAGATGTTTCATTCAACGTTTAGGTTGCAATTTTGAAATTTAAGTTCGAGGTAAATTAATAGTTTGCTTGGTAGTAGGGACGATTAGTGTATTATTTATCCAACACAGCTTCAAATGTGTTGTAATTAGTTTGTTCCTATTTTCGTATACTTTATTAGATTTTTTTATCATTTTAATATCTGTGTAACTTACATACAATTGAAATTCATCGCACAGTTGTTGCGATAAACACGGATGTTTAGGAGTTTAGGTTTTTTCCTGAGACTATTAGTCCTCTACTATTCGAAATAAAATCTTGCCCATCTGTGATTCGATCCCATTAACAAACACGCTATTTGTCCTAACACAAGCACCAACCAGCACCATATCAATTCCCATTCGCGGTATCACGATTCATTATCTGACACAGTAATCGCGTAACGTCACGTGGACGACGGTCTGGTAACTCACACGATTGGTTCGCAGGAAGAACGTCGAATTCGCAATCGTTCGCAGTTATTTTCGCGTCGAAATTGCGAATCGTCACGGAAACAAGCGTCGAGCTTCTATGCCCCGCATCGCGTGCGACAGTTCCTCTAGGCGAGGCGGGCCGGGGCCGTATGAATTTCATGCTTCAGCCACGTTTGACGGTTCGTTAAACAGACCACCGTATATTTTGTAATTGTTCTCGAAAAACACAGGGCGTACAGCTTATTTACCGAGCGGACCAGAAACACGTTCAAATTCAATTTCTCGCTTAACCTTCTCGGTCTCGCAACTTCATTTTTAAGCGGAAAAGAATACTCTTTGGATGTTTCACGTTATTTAGAGCTCGTATAAAGTGAATTATTTAAAAAAAAAAAAAAAACGTCAAACCAGGAAAGCTTTCGAACCTGAATATTTTTATCTGAACGAAACTTTGTGTGAATGTAAAGCATATTGAGGTATGCGCAAAACAATTTCTTTTTTTTTAATAAATTAAAATTGTTTCTACAGACACCTGTGCCTCTTCAATCTAAGAAATTTGCATGTAGACTCAACAATTCAATTTTATAAAAGCAAGGATGCCGTATACACACTTCGTAAACGTGTCATACTGTCGACAATTTTCTGAAATTGTATTCACCGTTAGGTCACCTGTTGCTTGACGAAACTTGCAGTTTCGCAATCGAAGGAGAAGGACTCCGCTCGAATAAATATTTGAAATTTGTTGGGTAAATTGCCATTCCCGCGGTTGAGATGCACGCGAAATACGCAAGCGAGGTTCGAGGCCGTCATTTTCAAGCGCAGATATCGTATTATTAACCTTCTCCCGAGTAAATTGCGAGATAGTTATGTAAGTAACTTGCGCTGAGCGTAAATTTCGTCAATTGGTCCCATTGGGGACGTACTTTCGAATTTCGCGCGTCACTTGCCGATCCATTGGAAAATATTATACGGAATGGGATGACTACGTGAAATTTAATTGAAATTTAAAAGAAACTTTGACGAACGCTCGGTTGGTATCCTGGTGCATGTCCATTTAACGTATACATACATTAAAGTTAATGGTTGGTCTATCAAAGCTGTTATTAAAATAAAAAGAAATAAAAAGAAAATGGCGTTACAAGGATGTAGATCTTTCGTGTGGAGATTTCATGAAATAGAAGGTAGTTTGTGTAGAATCGTAGTTTGTTAGATAAAATTAAGAGAAATGTCCATGTTTTTATTTGCAGATATTTTGTAACGAAATCGTGTCAGAACTCGAACCTTTCATTAAAATATAACAACAATTGGTATAAGTACAATGACTTCGTTCTAAAGGTGAAGAAGGATCGTGGAAAGGGAGGGTGATTACATTTTAAAAGTACGTTTCACGTATCGATTCGACTGACGCAACAATAAGCACGAACTCTGCGGTCGACTATTTATTGGGAACCAGAGAGAATTCGGAAAATATTTCGAGGCACGTTTCGAATTAATACCTTTCCACTCCGTTACAATGGCCATTGTACGCGGAAATATCACGGTAATTGCGCACACGCAGTCACACGTTCCTGGCTAAGTAACTACAAATTGCCCTTCCCTTTCTCAAGGTTAATGCGTATTTGTTGTACAGTTCTTACTTCCTTCCCTCGGTTTAGAACGATATCGGCCGAGAGCACTTTTACTTTTAGCCTCCTCGCGATGCTCGCGCACGGTCGGGGTAGCCGGATTATTTTTCAATCGCTGATTGCGCTGTAATTATCGCCCGGCTAAAAGATCCTACGGTGCCGTGGAAGGCCGGAATTTCCGGTCCTCTGGCTCCGACCGGTAGTACTTAATTACGAGTGGCCAGATACCGTATCTGGATGCACTTTTGCGTGCTGCGTCGGTATTAAGATGCATTCGGGATACGGTTAATCTAGCGCCTGTGTGTACTTGTGTTTTCGTTGGATATTTCTGTTCGCGGAGAGATGACCGTGGCTTTGTTCCGGTACAGAATTGCGATCCGATGCGTCGATAATCACCGTTGTAACGGAACACACCGAGTGTCGTAAGGGTTGGTTTAACTCTGAAAGCGTGCGCAGTGAAACAAGAAGCAGAGCGGTCGGTATGGGCGTGATTGCACGGCTCCACTTAGGGAGAAAATAAGTTGCTTTCCTGTTGCACTTCAACTTAATGCGGTGTGCAACTGTTTCGAAGCGAACGCTAATGGATAGGGTTGGGACCAGGAGGGGCCAGGCTGAGACTCGGAATCACATTTGCATAGGCTTTGAATTTACATGATAAAGATGATTGAGAAATTTGCATACTCGTGTGATTAGTAGTATGACTTTGTAGTAATAAGTAACGTATTTGGGACAAAGTGCAGTATCGCTACGTTTCATTCCAGAGATATTTGATGGACTCATCAATGAGGCTTATTTAGCAGATACTGGAAGTTTCATTATAAAGGATCTTTCAAATGGGGTTTTGGGATTTTGTATTTTACATGAGTTTGTAATACCTTCTTTATGTGTTTGTGGTTCTAACAAATTTTACGGTAAATTTGTAGAAAGCAAGTTTGAATTTTCTTTGAAACGTTTCAGGTTCGGTGCACCAGTTGTATACGCGTGGAAAATTACATATCGTTATAATTTAAATAAATTTATTTAATTTTACAAATATAACAACATATTTTGTAAGAAAATAAGGTATCATTTTAACCGTGCTTCCACATCCACTCTTAATTAAATTGCAAGTATCCAGTAATTTTGAAGCGTTCGTAATAACTTGATCGCCCACTGCAGGTGTTTAAGTACCATAATTTATGCTGCTTAGCAGATAATAAATGATTCCCGAAGCGCAAGTGTACGCGTGGCCCTTCCATGCTTAATTCGCGTCACAACGAGCTAGAAGATAGGTACTTATTTCAGCTGTCTCTATGTACTAGGGGGCAATGATTATTTCGTTCACAGTCGTGTCTTGACAAATTGGCGTACTTGTTTTAACGAGAACAATTTCCTGGCGATATGGATTCGGTGTTCTCGGTTGTTGAAGCTGGGGTAGTGTTGTGATCTCTATCGTTCTGCTTCATTAACTATTTAATCGTCCACTTGCAACGTCACTCTATCAAATAATGAATCATATTTCTGAATCAGTAACATTGGGTAGCTTATCTTTATTTCATTATCGCCTTATCACAGTGGTTCTCGACGTTTCTTTGTGATTACTATCGTTGGATCGTTTATTACGATCCCTTGCATCAACGTTAAAATAAACTATTACTTTTCATTCAGGTTATTTTCACAAATTGAAAATGGCATCCCTAATGGGAGAAGTATAAAGAGAGACATCTAAGCAAATGCAAAGTAATGTAAAGTAAATATTAAATTAATGTAAAAAATGTTGTAGTCAAGTTACATGAATTTGCACCCCGATAAATTCATGTTGATGAAAAATCATTAATTTCTCGCTGAAGTAAATACATAGGACGATTCGATCGTAAGGCAGGAAACTTGGATTACATTCTCGATCACAGGAATCTCCCTGTAACCGATGTGTCTTGACGCGATTTCACTTGCTCCGACTTGGTTCCCATCATCCACCATCTGCTACGTTTTCAGAACACCTGTTTACCGAGAGTTTGTCTACGCGAGCCGATGCCCACACGGCGCACTTCCTCGTTAGATCGCTCGTCTGTGATTCGTGGAAAATACACTCCCGCGGATTATGAATATTAGCCGTTTTGCCTAGTTTTATGTAATCGCGATTTCACTGGGAACATTTCTTTGCCACGTTTCCCTTTTCCTGTTTCTCGTGGACGTTTCTTTTCTATTGAGATACAGATGCGAGCTGGGTACACGTGGAAATAGGGAATCCGTCTTTCGTAATTACAGTAATTACTCTGTTTTTGGTGGCATTGCGTGTGAGAATTTGAACGTTTGACACGTTCGATCATATATATATATATAATCGAGGCTCACAATGTTTGTTTGTCTTCTATATATATATATAAGACAAACGAACATTGTGAGCCTCGATTTATATTAGAGAATTTTTTATGGGAATCGAGTGGATTGTGATTTTTCATCTGTGTCTATGATTTCTCACCAAGCTTACTGCAAGCCGGTTCTTTTGGTTCTCATTCGATGTCTATTGCTTTAGTCTTTTTTTTTCACTCGACTTTCGCCCGACTTCATCCCACGATATGAATTTTCACATGGATATATTACTATTCAAGAACAATTCAATATCCTTTTTATAATAGCATTATTTTCCTGTTTATTCTAGCTTTAATCCTCTCCTAATAATTACGCAATAGTCAGACAGTTATGTTTCTAAGCTAATTAAAGAACAATAACTGTGTATCGTTCATCTATGGATTATGTGTTCTGTAACATAAAATTATATCATTCTTCGAATTAAAATCAACATTATAATTTCAAATGGGTCATGTTGCTTGAAGCAGAATCGCAGAATCGAGATTAAACTAACGAATAATGTTGAAATAATTTAATTTAAAGATTGAAGAGGAAGCTATCGACATTGCTAACTTTTGATTTATTTGAATTAGGTGATTGAAAACTTGTATAAAAATAGAGTAGGTACGAAATGAACTATCAATCTTATTTTACACAAATAAAGGGTTTTCAAAAGGGGTTTAGAATTTAATTACCGTTATAAATTAAATTTAATTAACATAGCATTGTGTTTTATTAAAAAGTTATGTCCTAATTACAGTTACAACAGGTTGAGTTCGGTTCTGACGCCGTTTGATTGCTGTTGTAATGGAATCGGTCAATTTTAGATACAGTTATTTGTAATTAGTGGTGTAGCAAGGGACGTTAATTTCTACGGGTAGGTAATTCTATTTAGAATGGAGAATGTACGGTATTATAGCAATTTAGTAGTCGCTTCTTGTAGCGGAAGAAGAACCATTTCCAACGAACAATACTGCAACTTTGAAAATCGTACAATGGACATTTATAGTACAACAATATCGATAACATCACAGAAAATATTTATTAATATTCGCAGAATTCTATTTTTTATTCCGAGATGTAAATCTCCGTGTTCTATCACATATTATACAAAATGTTACGACTCAGTCGAGTGCTTCGAAACTAAAATTTAAAAAAATTCAAAAAATGGGATCAACCAATTTGTCACGCGAACAGTTCACGTACAAGTGTTCTTTTCCTTCGATAGTTCTCGAATAATCGAAAACGAGGTCGATAATCTTCCTGGTATGTAGAGCAAAGTAGAAATACTTTTTTTATTACGTTTTTACCTTTTTCTCTTTTGCTTCACTCGTCATAAGAATAATCCACCTTATTTTCGTTTATGTTATCCCCGAAACCATGCTCGTTCCTTTAGTGTTCGAGTTCGAATTTATTAACGAGGTCCAATGCTGCGCTACAAGTGCCGGCAAGTCGTTAACTTGCGTAATCACTGAAACCCAGGAAGCGTTAGAAACAGGTAGCGTCATTGTTCGTCCATTTGTCAGGACATGCATCATCATCGGGATCGGGGAAGCTAGCTGGCACTCGTTAACGCAGTGAAAATATGGCGATTCGCGGAACTCGTGGCGCGAATTCGGTCGCGACTTTTTCTTCTAGAAAGTCCTCCGCTTCTATTCGGTTTCTCGTTCAGGTTAATGTGTTATCACTCTCTGTGCGATTTCTTCTCCTTATCCGAGGCTATCGGGGCACCATTGAAATTTTGTTCCAAGCAGGATGCTTTCCCTCGTTCATCTTCGAAGATATGCTACACAAGCTGACAGATAATTACCCTGAGCATTTCGCTCAATCTTGTCTCGCCTCTCGTCTGATTATACTGCGTGGGCGTTCCTAGTCGATCTCGTTTGAAAATGATTCGTTGATATAATGGAAGAAAGTTGCTCCAATGAAGATTCCGTTTACGTTGAATCTGCGTTGTAATTTTTATTTCGAAATATCTATTAATTTTAACAAAGTTTTATATAGTTTGTTTAGATATTAGAATTGTAGTGATCGATGGTGTTTCCCTTTCTAAGAGACACCTTTATTACATTACGATTTTGAAAGTAACACGTACTGTACATATTCTAAACTGTTCTTTTTGTGTTATGCATTTTCTCTTGTAACACTTCGAAGTCTATGATTTCCCTGCAGCGTTTTCACCGCATCTCTGAATGAACGTTAACTATCCACTTAAGTATTTGCACACCAGAAATATGATAATTAGGTAATAACTGTGTATTAGTCTGGCATTATTCGTAGAAAGTCCATATTTCCTCGTGAATGAAAAATGTTAACTTTCTGTCAAGAAGAATTCATTATTGTTTCTAACCTATTTTTATCTAGGCTTATCAGTGATCGATTAGTCTCGTCTGTGTATAGTGTTTTCATCATGATGTAAACCGATTTTGTAATAAGTGCATGAGTTGAAGTGAATTGATCATTCGTACTTATACATATACATATATTTTAGATATAAGTCTCATTTTTATTTTTTTCTGTCTCCATTAATTTTTAAGAATTTAAACCAAACACTCAAAATTACTCCTCGCAACTGAATATTTAAATAAATCTCATTCAGAAATTTAAGCGTGTTTTCATATCTCGAATATGAATGCCAGCCAATAAGAAAACACCTGGCATTATTATTTTTTTTTTATTAAAATTGGGTATTGTCAATTGTGATAATCAATTATCAATTATATCAATTTATCTTTTTCCATTAGTAGTGATAATAGTGGAATTAACATATGTACTATAAAATTTGCAATAGTTAGCACAAAATAGTGCAAATACTCTAAAGATATGTAAGTAGATGTAAATACAATAAAGAGATTCGTCATATACGATTAAGGCACACGTTCAGGTCAATGTACTTTGCGCACTGCCATTTATGAATGGCAAGCTCATGTTCGATAAGCGTGAAGCTCGCGAAGAAACACGCGAGATTGTACGAGTTTCTGTTTTAAGTTGGAGTAAATTATCGTTGATTCACAAATCTAATGTCAGAGGCATATTTTCATTCGAGTGCTTATATAAACAACTTTTATATGTATAATTACATTCGCGAGTACGTATCAACAGATAACAGAGAGAATACTTTCTTTTTCTAAGTATATGTACGTGAATTAATCCGAACTTGTGCAAGGTTCCAATTAAAAGAAAAATAATTAGGTACGAATGTGAAGTTAGGTTACTTGTACTTTTTTTTTCGTTAATATTTCGCTGATATTATATTTCTTTCGTTGATAAACACGTTTTATAGTCGTACATGACGTCGTTACAGGTGGGCGGTACATTTTTCTTTAGATTTATTCCCGTCTTGATTCTTCAGTTTATTTTTTGTTTTGTCGAATAAACGCGGCGACTGCGTTCACGAAGGAAAGTCACGAACGATTTCATGTCGAGGCATTTTCGAACAGCCCATTGTATAGCAGAAGATTTATTAACAGGCCAGTGATCGAAGAAAAATGGGTCGACGTCGATGACAATGACAATGGTACGGTCTGGCACCGTGCAATCAACTTCGTTTCGGTGACATTTATTAAATTACAGAACCCACGAACATGTTTTCCTCTGTCACACGCGAACAATATAAAAGTAGAGAAAGTTCATTTTATTTTATTTGAAGGAATTAATATTTCGAATAAGTTAACGAACGAAAAGTTAGAATATTTTGTATGCGAACCTCGAAGACGCGAAGTTCGAGAAGCAACTTGTTAAAGTTGTAGTTTCTTCTTTCGATAAAAGTGCGATTAAAAAGATTCGCAGTTATACTCGTCTTTAAGGAAGAAGTTGCGCCACTAGAAACCTGATTGCGTTACTTTCAATTTGGATGTAAGCGAGATCAGTGACTCAACTCACTTCGCATTTTATTAGTTTTGTTTAATGAATATCTTCGTTATACGTATAAGGCTGGAATGCTTGTATCAACGTATTAAACTGGTTATTTAAATTAAGATGTTTTGGACCCTGATGCGAGTATGCTCCATATTCGTTCCATAGTTGATAAAAATACATTGACAGTAATACAGTATACATCAACTGTTCTGATAACAATTTGAAATTATTTATTACAATACAGTACCCGTGACAAAACAGAAAAACGACAGGTTTATATAATAATTATTATTTGATTTCTTTTACAGTTTTTATTAAGCATTGTTTCATTCATAAGTAGAATATTCCTCTAGAAACATTGATCCTTATTAAATATTTTTCTTATGTTTCAGGTAAGGCAGTACCACCTTAGACAGTCTCATGAATTAGTAAGTATGATGATAATATTAGATACTAATATATATACCCTACTTCTAATAATAATTAAATACTAAAAATTTCTAATTCCTAAGTCTCATAAAATTTTTAAAATCAATTCTATTGGTCACCATAACACTTTATCTACCGGCTCATTTAGAGAAAGTCTACAATTTAGAGAAGAATTTTCTACCAACAACACAATGCCTAAATTCTATATGTAGCTAAACACTGAAATTAAAAATCCTATTAATAGATTGTCAGCAGATAAAGTATTAAAATTTTAACACTAAAATTTCACATAAAATCACTCCACTCAAACCTCACTCGACGCTTGTTTATAATCATTCGAGAGGCAACCATTGTTGCATAGCGCTGTACGTGAATTGCCACACACCGATACGAAAATCTTTATGCTGCAATACGTCGCGAATCGCCAATCAGCTGCATCCTGCGACCTCGTTTGTCTTTTTCTGTTGGATGTCCGCGCACCGCGGTCACATCTTGTTTCGTACGTTGTTTTGATAACAGACGGTAGTTACGATTTATTATTCTTATTCGAGCGCGAACGGCCCTGTAAACGCGAATCTGTAACGCCAGGGATCGATTAAACCTTTGATACACGCCGACGTGATCGAACGATCAACTACTATGTATTAATGTTTATTGAACGGTTTGATCGTACGTCCTTATTAAAGCTTGATTAACTGGCAGGTAAATGGGACGACACGTCTTCTTGATACTTCGCGTTAACGGTACCGTCTTACGGAGTGCGAATAATACCAACCAATAATTTCCGAACTCGTTTGTCTCTCAATCGCGAATTCGCAGATGGCGTGGATAAGTTTAAACAGATGGCTTTAGATGTTCAACGTTACATGGACCACACCTAAGCGGTTATTAACGATGATGGCTTACAAGGGAAGGGCACGAATTGTGGGTCACCGATTTTGATGCACTTCGGTACCGACCTTTTTTATCAAAAAATATTTGTTCCGGCGTTTTTTATTTTTAGATAGGCCCCCGTTTTCGTAAAAATCGAGGTTAATAACGAGGTTAATTTGACAATATTTGTAAAATCGTAAACAATCATTCTTCCATTTTATTTTATGATTTTCCTAAGAGAACGTCTGACATCGACCAATGAAAAGCGAGAGTGAATAAATTCGTGTTAAATTAACCGCGTTGTGGAACTATCCGCGTCTTATATGTCTACCGTTATTTCCTTCTTGGTTTAATGCTATTTTATTTCCACTTCTCGGAACGGATCGTTTTCGCTACTAATACCATCGCGTATGCAAATAAACTCCTGTTTCAAGTGGTGTAATTTCTGTCAAGAGGTGGATAGGCCGTTCGAAATATCGCCCACTTTGTCTTGCTGAAATTGGCCGTCCGGAATACGATTACTTTGAAATGGAGACGTCGCGCACGGTGTGTAGGCCTGACGTAGGATTTTACTTTCGCTGGTGAAACAATAAAATTGGAGGTGCTCGCATCCGTTTGATCGTTGCAATACGAAAGGGAATTATGATGATAAGTTTGCCCAGTTATGGTAGGTTGTATCGTCGATGCCATTTATTCTGGCTGTAAAATGGATGTAGTAATCGTTTGAGGGACTGCAGTACATTTCGTAATTACGTTTGTATCTATACATACGAGATGAAGATGAATATTTTTAACAAACCATGTTCCTTTTGTATTCGGTATTGAATGAGAAGATCTGGTCACACAGAAATTCATTGATGCTTTTCCTATTCTCTCGTGTGGATCATTATTGGACTGCGGATTGTATGAATGTATGGTGTATATAAATATGTAAACATTTGTACGTGTGTAAAATGAAACGTTACTATTGTTACAAATTATTGGTGACATCTACAATATATATATTTGTATGCATATAGTATTTATACTTTCAAAATATTGTATTTATGATATATATATTTTTGTATATTTTGAATGTGTAAATATTATATCCGTACCAATAATGCTGAACAATATTAATGTTTAAGTTTCCACATATGTTTATATGACTATTTATATATATTTAAAACAAAATATAATGTTTTAATATATGTATACATGTGCGTAAAGTGAAACACTAATTTGTTAAAAGTTATTAGTGTCTGATCAATGAATATCTATCAGCATTTATGAAACACACTCTAGATACACTTTGCATACGTTTCCCGAATCATCGTGTGCCATAAATGCATACAATCAGCAGCATAATCATCGCAATCTCATTAAAACACCACTTAGCGCGCGAAGGTAACTTCTGTGAGACTGGAAATTTGCAAATAATGCGAAAACTCGGTGGATATTGCCTAACAATAAATTAGGTAAATGCAAGGCAAGCCCAGGTGAATAATTACAGTCGAATCATTTGTGGGCCACCAAGGTACGATCGTTTAGGTGTGGCTTTACGTCCTAGTGACTGCACCCAGAACCTTCGTGCTCATTGATAATTAGAAGACGTCAATTCGCGCCCGAGCTTCCTTTCTTTTATTGGACGAAGTGAGAAACGGGCGACAATGAATGCCATTGTCGCTTCCTTCGAGGCTTATTGAGTCGAGTAAAAAATTCTCTTTGGAAACACAATAGTGTTTGTTAATTCTTTAACTTGTTTTCAGTAAGGTACAGTAAGGTACAGTAAGGACCAGTACAGAAATCAATTTGATCAATGGAATCAGAGCTCGCCGACTGGCTCGTTTCTAAAAGCGATGATTATCAAATTATCGCTACTTAATTATAATTATCAATGTTGAAAATACGATGCATCCGTTACGTAAACACGGCTCCTGTCATAGAGTAGTGAATGGCGGACGGAAATGTTCCTTCCCACGTGCCACGATCGAAACTCTGATTATTTCCCGTTAGCCGTTCCTTCCGCACCGTGGAATTTAATTTATCGATTAATCGGATACCGTTCTGCTCCGGAAAGGAAGGAAACCATGGAACTACGGCGATAATTGGGTTTATTCGAATTGCGGTTTCCGAGGAATCAGCCTCTGTTACCAGCGGCTCGCCGCGAAAGCTCATTTTTTTTCTGTCTGTCTTGAACCGTTTGGCGAAACATTTTTAATTTGCTTCCTGATTAATTAGATGTCGGATTTATGCAACGTGCCGCTATCTTAATTAACATTTTCGAAGTTCCTTGATTAATTTCGCTGTTTCCCTCAAGAATAAGAGCGAGGCGTTAAAATAACAACGATGAATGTTTTCAGAGTGTGGGGTGGGGGTCTTCAAATTATAATTTTTGGAATATCCTCATCTTCTTCGGTGACTTCAGTAGCAGAAGAACCCTACTTGAAACGTTGTCACACCCTTAGTCGCAGAGGAAACAGTTTATATCGTTACCAAAGAAGTTCCATCGGTAGTGTTATTACAATGAATTGTGCTCGATCCCTAAAGTTCCATTTTCTCCTCCATGGAGGTACAATGCGCCAATGATTCTATGGAACACTTCTATAGCTATTACAAGTACAAGCAGTGATATACCGCCGTCGGTCGGTGGCAATAAAATGACGGAGAAACGTTCCGCACCCTGAATGCGTTAATCATTGACGTTGCCGTGGCCGAGTACGAATAAGATATCGCGATCGTAACGTATCGCAGGAGAAAATCTGACGTCTAAAAAGATGATAACGTCGTGCGGCGAAGTTTGTATTAATCTCATGTAAGGGGGTTGTGAATCGGGTTCATGGTTGAATAACGGGCCCATGGCCAGAACAGGGACAGGATCAGAGGCGAGATGACAACTGGTCCTCGTATCTCCTTATACTGGTACAGTGATCGATAGATTCCATAACAGGACACCGTCGAGCGTATTATGTAAACCCTCGGGGACTGGCCAATCGGGTCACCGAATGGACGAGATTCGAGTGCTGCGATCAGCAGCCGCGTCTTCGATTTTCGTTTTTCCAGATTTCGTCAAGTGGGCATCTGGAGTCGATGGCCACGATAGACCGCTGGTCGCTCCAGAACTCGATTACAAAAATATTTCTGTCTGGCTGATTTTTCCATATCGACCGAGTATATTTTTAATTCAGCGTCGCAAGCCACGTGCGAATACGTGCTTCTTAAATTTGTACGTAGAGAATTATTGGTAGTTGATTTTCACGTGAATGCATCTTGATATCTTCTCAGCATTTTCGTTCGTGATTATTGTTGGTCATATTATCACTTTGAAACCGTAATCAGCACGTAAAATGTTAACAGCTTTAGGACAATGTATTAATATAAATATAAGGAGTATGTACACATTACTTGCTCCTACTTGCGATGAGAACAAATATAAACCTTATTAACAGTACGAAAAAGAAAACAAAATATTTCTCACTTGAGTTTCGAATAAAAGAATTAAAAGGCAAATAAAATATACCGTGAACTAAATCCGTACCTCGATACAACTACTCTGATATTCTATAAGGTGTGAATAATTAAGAACTAAAGTACTCCACTTTATTCCATTTAATCCTCTTCAATGACTCCATGTAGAAATGAAAAGTTGCTCTTTAATCAAAGGCGATATCGACATAGAAGTTGTCCTTTTGAATTTCAATGTTAATTAAAATATTAAGAGAAAGTCCAGCTGTGAAATATTTGTTCTCCTTACACGGAATAATCTATTTATTTTACACGGCACGAATTTAGCTGTCATCTATTGAACGCGTAAAATCGAGATTGAAAGTAACAGGAGCAGATCGATCTGTTTCGCTCTAGTTTCCAAGAGACGGTATGAACTTTTCTTCATTTTTTTGTTGTTCATTTTTTTTTTAGTATTCTCGTGTAAGATCGCTGGACCGTGCAGAAACATATAACAGAACGGAAGATTGGTTAGAGAGGAAAGTTACTCGCGGTCCTACTTCTTGTACCATCAATATTTATCATCTACTTCTTAAGTTCCCCATAGATTAAGAAGGTTATTTGCTCGTGGATCTTTCCAACGCGTGCATTAAAATAATGCTACCATACTTTCACAATATCTCAGCCTAGTCGGACGTTAATTACTCTGATGATTAGGTAATTATCACGTTGCTCGTCGTTGATTTATTCAGCTATCATTCACTGATTAGTATATGGGACAATAATTGACGTTAACGAAGTATGCAAATTGGCGTATTGACAGATTGAGCGATGAAAATTAAGCGATACGTTAAATGACTCACAGCTGAGGTAAAATATTCGTTTATACATAATAGAGAATTAATTATCTAACATCGTCGTGTGATTTTTACTACTTATTTATATGGTGAAATCTTCGGTACCTTTCGATATGTGCTATTCAGTATGTGGTTAATTTATTTATTTATTTTTCTTAAAATCATGAATATAATCTAATATAATTATTTCATGTTTTAGATGAAATTTTCAGACGATCCTTTTGATTTATATTATTCTACATATTACTGACTTCGTATTTTAGCTGCAAAATGTACAGAATACCTTACTCACTTTACATAATGCGTTGCATAAATAAGAACTTTCTTTCTAGTTCCATTAAGCGTGTCTTCAATTTAAATAAATACTTATCAACACAAAATGAATGAAAATAGAACACAAAAGACATCAATCACATTGCTTTGTAGTCCACATGAAAAACTCTATAAATTCCTGATGAATTCTATAAATCAAATACGGTGACAGGCACTATTATCATCACTTGTCACTGCACAATCAATGGCATCGATTCATACCATAAATATAATAACGAAAGCAAAATCGAAAGTAGTAAATGTTTTGAGTACGCTTCGCCTTAAACGGTATTTAAATAATAAAAAATGGTTCCGATGAATTTAACATGGCGACAGGATACAATTACTTCTTTACGACTATAATTGCGTCTATCTTAACGCAAATTTCTAGAGCGAAAAAAGGGAGTAGCCGCTTCAACCTCAATTTCACTTTATACGAACGAAAGGCACGGGTTCAAAAATGTTCATAAATAAAAAGCCAAGAGAACCGTCATACCGTTAACGCCATACTTTATGCTGTTCATCAATTGCTATATAACTTATGTGTTCGGTGTAGAAATTCATTCTGTGCCTTTCTAAATTGAACCTACCATTTATTTACGAAGAAAATTTATGAAACATTTAATCTTCTCTCGGTCACGCGTTCTAAGTGGCACATATAATTGTAAAAACAAAAGGTCGAAGCAACATGTGGGTTTTATTATTGCAGAGATTGGTGCTGTGATGATTGAATGTCTTTAGAAGGAAGCTTCAAGTACATTGGTCAAATTGAACGGCTTAGTATTAGTGTTGAGATTGATGAAGTCGGTGGTATTATAAATAATTACAAAAGTTGACAATATATGCAGTAAACGCAGTTGGGTTAAATTATAACTAAATTTGGACTAAAATCTGACCCTTGAAGAAGTCAAGGCTACAGAAAGGGTACCTTGGGCATATCATTTGGCAACTTCATCGCTCTGTCGTTCGTCTCTTGGTGAAATCGTACAGGTAGACGTTCCCTGTCTGTCAGACTGAAAGGCAGACTGGCATTGTATAAAACCAGTCGTGTCTGGCATGATTCACAGTCGAGGAAGTGATATCGAGCGGTCGATCGAGTTTCATCCGACAAAAGCTGTTCAGCTGTGGTCTATAAATAATTAACTGGCGAATAAAAAGTAACACAACTGTTAAAACGTTGGATTCCAACATAATTCGGTTGAAACGATCAATAACTAATCCAACGGATAGCTAGGAATTTATATCCGCTAATAGTAAGCGTTGGGAGCTATTCATTTCCTTAAAACTCGACATTTTGACCTAAGCTATTAGTACACTCCTCGGCCAAGCAATCCAGCAGCTGTTTGACTGGATGGCTACATACAATTTATCATCGTGACGTTTCAAATGCTACCGAGTGAATAGCTTCAAGGTGCGAACATAACTGATCAGTCTAATCTACGCTATATCCTGTAATTCGCGATTCAATTGAAAATAGGGCGATTCCTCATTTATAATTGCATTGAAAACGTTCAGCGATAATTTTTCATCGGAGGCTTCTTGTCTGAGATAATCAATTTTAAAATATACACGGGGGCTCGTGTCGATCTAAGTGAGATTTAAGCACAATGTGAAAATTTTTTAATTAAATGGAATAATGTTTAAGCATAAGCAAGGTTGTTATTCAGAGGCAAGATTTTCAGAGTCGATTATTTGAAGAACGGGGGGTTGGTTATAATAAAATTTTATTCTACATTTTCGACCTATTATTAGGTGAAGAACTTGTTTGAATATTTTTGTTTTGAACAGAGCGATGTTTAGGAATTTTTGTCTATTTCCAAGGGTAAAAATATACAGAAGTATAAATGAAAAATATGCAACGGAAGAAGAGGACGTAAAACGTTGATATAGATATCAGAAATTTATAATTCCTTCGTATAGATATCGCTATATTCACGGAAATTACTCAAAATATACAATTTTTCTTTATATTCTTAAAAAAATAGCCCATCTATTCTAAATCGATGGTCGCTCGCGTGTAAAGTTCCTCACGGTCGGTCGCGTTTCTTCAATTTCTCGTTTCGTCGATTGGCTTCGTCCCGCGATATCCCAGCAATCTCGTGCGCGAAGATTCGCGTCTTCCCATTTATCAGAAGTTCGATGAAACGAACTCCGTGTGAAGTCGGATGGCGCGGGTCAAGGTCTGCGCGTTTCAGGATCATCGTCCTCCTGCGGCAAGAGCATTCCATTGAATGTCGAAGGTCAAGAGCTTCGAGGCGAAATAACTTAATGGGACGGTATTTGTCTCGATCTGCTCGAGCTTATTATACTGACGTCGAGGCGTAATCGGAAAATAGAGAATATCGCGGTTGTCGACGTTGGACCGCCGTCGACTTTACGCAACGTGGGCGTGGGTGTGATTAATGTGACGGTGTAATTAAACGCCCGCGGCGGGGTTCGTTTCCTCGCGGCGAAATGCGCATCGACGTTAAACACGGTTACCTTACCGCTGCGAACAATGCCGCGTAATTAAAAAAGAAAAAGAAAAAAATAGATTACGATAGAACTCCATATTTCTGTACGAAATTTCTGTCAATGCCATATTTAGAGAACCTCTCCTGGACTCCTATTGTTTGAATTGCTGTCAAGAGTCACTCCAATTATACGATCACTCGACAAAAGACAATGTAAATGTATTATTTTTTGTCTTTCCTGGAAGGTTCGCGTTCCGAAAATGCAGACTCTTCTGAAATTACAGTCTCGAGTGTGAAACAGAGCAATTAATTTAGCGTGTGATAGATTTAAAGAATCTAGCATTAGTAAGGTCTTTGAATGAAAATGTAATTATTCCTGTTAAAATCCATTTGCTTCATCTTAGCTGTTCCTTATCGAATATTTTTAAAATACGTATAAGGAACGCGATTTATGCCACGATGATAAGCGCGTGAGAGCAGATGGCGTGAGAAAGTTCGGTGAAATTTTCGCTAGTCTTACATAGAAACTGTTCCCTAGTTACCGATCATTTCGTGTATCAGAAACCTCATTATTCGTCGCCTTGACCCTCATGAAGAGACTACTTTCTGTTTCCGTTTAAATCATTGCTGAATGATATAACCGCACGCAAGCTTCATCTAATGATAATTTTATTTCTAATAACTTTGAAACTATGGATTGTACAAAAATATGTTTTGTATAAAAGGGTCCTTAGTTCTAGGAAAAATACAGGCCACTTTAATCGCTTTCTTTCCATTTTATTTTCAAACGAGTTTCCAAGATACCTTTG
This sequence comes from Hylaeus volcanicus, assembly GCF_026283585.1. NCBI lineage: Eukaryota > Metazoa > Arthropoda > Insecta > Hymenoptera > Colletidae > Hylaeus > Hylaeus volcanicus. Next base: position 24,207,640 of record NC_071980.1, read on the forward strand.
ATTTCAATGAAATAGATTTTAAAAATATTTAAGGATGTTTAATTCTTTGTGCTTTGAACGTATTAAATATAAGAAAGAAAAAAAAACAATCGAGAAAGAAACTTCTTAAAATATTAATTATTATAAGCATTATATTACAGTCATGCTAACAAGGGGGATCTAGTTCGATAAGTTGGATAAAAATAGTTTGTGGTATAATAAATTTATTGCCATCACGAGTCGATTCCAAAGGAAATTCAACGTGAAAGGTACATAAGAGAAATAATTTTATTCGTCGAAGTCCTACTGATCTTAGCACTCATGTCTCGATTTCATGCTTCGTTAGTTTTTACATATCTATAGAGAGCAGGTTGTCTAAACTTATTTGAATTTATTATCTCCACTAATTTACTCCACGTAGAATGTGTAAACTGTTCACGATAGGATTCTATAATAGTTATCAATATTTACACAATCACTGACTTTTATGTGTTTGAAAATCTTTGAGTTTAGTACTGTTAACTATACGATCTTTTTAACGTTTTTAGCAATTTTGTAAGTATTGATCGAATAAGACTATAAGAATATAGACGATGAATAGTAACGTGTGAGAAGTAATTATAGAGGTTATAGATTATAATGAAGGGATTGGTATTTGACGGTGTACAACGAACAAATACGTTTATTCCCTCGTATATTTGGGTAGCGTTAAACGTCGATAAGAAAGGAAATTCTTAAAAGGAAGGTGAATAATGAATGGACTGGTAAAAATGGTAAAAATGGTAAAAATGGTAAAAATGGCATACCATACCGGGTGCATGAGGGTTGTGCAAGACGCTTATTTTATGGTTACTTCGTAACAAGTTCATCAAGGTGATCCATACATGAACTTTAACATGGCCTTTCTTGCTTCATCATGCTGGCACCCACATATTGTTCACTGTAGATGGTCTGGCTGATAATTCCTTCGAAGAGCCATGAACTTGAAGTGGAACGTATAGACGTGTGCGTAGGATTATTTCCCGTGCAAGCACTCGAACATTGCCCATTTAACGATATTTCTTAGTCAATGGACTGTGAATTTGCGGCGTTGTTGAGGTGAAAACTACTCATTTATTTCCTTCGTTCACAATGGCGAAAATAATTTATCACGAACTAACATCACGTTGCCCATCAAGAAGCAAATTTCGTCGTAGCTTTTAACAATTTCATAAAGAATCCAGTACATTCAATATAACCGAGAACGTTAGCTATGAAATCGAAGGGCTGATAATAAATAAAAATAAATACACGATTCGAAAATTAGCTAAAAATTATGAGATAAATTTAAAAGAATTCGAAGAAAAAAAAACTAGAAATTTGTTGTATCTTGGCCATTTTTAGTTATATCTCGACAACAAAAATCTACATATTAAGTTCAATACTTGCATTGTAAAATTACACTTTGTTTGGGATTAAAATATATATTTATATCTCGAAGATAAATTCTTGAATTTTAGCTACGATAACTGCGTGTACCACTTTAATCGTTTCACACGTCGTTGCGTTTCTTTATTCATGTAGATTACTTATACGTGCGAATGGAAGCCATTAATCATCTATAAAGTAGTCATCTTCTTACTTGAGTTTGCCCTACCTCTAAATTAATTCATCGACGCCCCCCTTCGCGGCAATTGGTCGGTTAACACTCAACGACTCGTTCAATGCCAATTTCAATACGTCAAAGTGGTTCGAGTTGCGGAGTTTGTTTAAACTTCGTACGATATCCACAACAGCCTGCGATCCCAAGATCGAACTGCTTACGTTCCGCGAGAGGCCGAAGCCATGAACTTAGGCAGACGCAAGAAACGACCGATATAGCGTTAAAGGCTCGAACTCCGAAGTCTTAAGAACGTTGGCGAGAGATATATAGCGATTGGCCTATCGAAGCGGCTTCCGCCAGGTAAACGATACGCCGATTCTCACCCGGAGAAGGCTACGCTCGCGATCTGCCCGCGGCACGAGCTGCGCAAGAGATGGCCTCGTGTCTCAAGGACACTGCTTTAATGCATCAAGGTTCGCAACCGTACGAATGTGTACCTGTTGTCGTGGCGAACGGAGCCAGACACGCAGACACGTACGATCTTCGTTCCGTTCTGGCGAGTTCCCTTTCGAGTCGAACGGTAGCCGTTTGCTAACCCTTTACGGCCCGCCATTATAATACCGGCTGCTGAAGAAAAAGGGGTACGAAATTCATGCTCGCGGCCATTGAGCGTTCACCAACCGCGCAGCGCTTTCGAACCTCGGTGTTACTTGGTAAAAGAGATTTATGGTAATTAAACGTTTGCAACTGGAACCATCTCGAAGGTTATCAGCGAATTGGTAACGCGGCATTGACACTTAGCTAGTGGTCTATTTGGAAAGTGTTTGGAAATTAGAAGAGTACTTTGTGCGTTAATATAGGTATGTTAATAGTGGAATGAAAGTGATCCAAAGTACGCAATAGATAAATGACCTTAGAAATGACAAAAGGTTAAGGCATAAACGACAAAATCAGTTTTGTAGAGGCAGTGGGGGAAGCAATTCTGTCCATATATAACAAAAAAGTTTGAATCATGTGTTAAAACGAAGGAAACGATCATATGGAGACGATTGGAAGTGGAATAAAGTGTTTTTGATTTTACATTGAACAACTTCCAGGAACACTTGAGTCATCTGATCTCACACTGAGCCCCTTCCAAAATCATTCGAATCCTCTTATTCAACAATCGATCCACTTCATTCTTCTACAAAACTTCTTTTCTCGTCTTCGCAAAATTTTAAACATCCCTTCGTACTTTTACTCGAGAAAAGTCTTCATATATTCAGCCAACTTCCTTTGTTCGGTTTACTGTGATTTTCCAAGACAAAGTCTGTTTATTAAAACTAGGGTCTGCGCGTTAGATTGCCTTAAAATGCAGCACGGTTCTCGGGTAACGCGATATGTTGGTTCTTGCAAAATTACATTCAGCAATACCCCGACGATTGAATTACACTAACGCACGCGTGTACGGCCACGAGGCGCGCGAAGAACTCGCAGCACGTGGAGGCGGACAGGATCCTCTTCCCTTGCCTTTCCTCGTCGTCTGCACGGGAAATAGGCACAAAGGATTCGGTAGAAAAGACGGGCGGAACGAGCGCGTAGGCACCAGTTCGCTCCTTATAGGAGTGACACACGCGCACGTCGGGTAGAGCATTATTATGCGGATGATTACCGTGCTCCACGGCTACGGGGAGAATCGCCTCGCCTTCTCCGGGGCCTTATTTCCTGGGGTGAAAAGAAAAGCCACGTGATAAGCATCGACGCCTGTTGAATCGCACCGTGAATCCTACAAGCTTTCCTGCGCCTCGCGCTCTCCTCTTTAAACCTCTTCTTAACCCCTTAATCTATTCACTGCTGAATTAATCAGTGAAGAGAGAACGTCTCTCTGCTGAATTCGTTTACGAGGTTCATTAACTTCAGAGTGAAGTTTCTAAATGTGGACTACGCAGTTTACACATTTTCGTATATGGAAAATTAACGGGTACTCTTTTTTTTTTTTGCTTATCTGTTTCGAGTTGTTAGGAAATGGAGTTTGATAAATAGGTCCTCAGGTTGTAGTTACTTTTATTATCCATTTGCACTCGGAGCCATTTTGTTACAGAATGTGCAAACAGGAATCATGTCGTACTACATAATGTAACTCCTGCAGGCATCTCCTTTCTCGCGAGATTAACTTCCGTAATATATTTCAATGAAAAATTTAACACGAGTATTGTTATTTTTATATTTCGAATTATTCCTCTTGGAGACACTGATGCTAGACTTTTACGCGCCAGATTGCAGTTTATTGCTCTAACTAGGCCGTCTTCAGCGTGCCTACAATTCCGGTTAGGAGCTCACAAGGATAGACCTGGAAGGAATGATCAGGACTTTTTGCTGCACAGTCCACATGCTGCGTTGAGAAGCGTTCCTCTTAACTCATTGTACCATTCATGTCCATTCTCGCGAGCTTTGTAACTCATAAACACAACCGGAACACGTGTCATTGGATAACGTCTTTAGTAACGGTACATGAAAACTTTACCGTCACTGAGTTTTCCATTCTTCTGTTCTTGTCCTCGATAAACCTTCCTCGCGAGTTTTCCTTCTATTTCTTACCTCTTTATTATCATTTAAGGACAATCAAACTGTAATATCTGTAAGTAGATGGTTTGAACTTCTCTTCACGAATCGTAAAGGTTAATTTTAGTATTTCTTTGGTATGTTTATTAGATTTTAAAAGCAACCAAATCTCGATACTTCTGATCATTAGCATTTGGTTTTCTTTATAAACCGTAAAGGCTATCTGGAATATTTATTTGGTCTGTTTATTAGATTTTAAAGGCAAACAAATTTCAATATTTTTGATCATTAACACTGGATTCTCTTTATACATCATAAAGGCTGTCTGGAATATTTATTTGTTTAGTATCTTCATTAATCTTTACAAGCAATCCAATTTGAATGCCTTTAACTCTTAGGATTTTACACAAACCATAAATTTATTCTTATTTAGCCATACGATCAAAACTATTAAATTTACGAAGCCGCGTTATCATTACCTGCAAACTAGCAATCGAGTTAATGGTATCATCGGGGATATTATTTATCACGAAGTGTTACATAATGAAACTCCTATCACCGACGTGTATACAAGCCGTGAACGTCCAAAAGCGAAGTTAATAGAAAAAGTATCAGCTCCTGTGTATCGAAAAGGCGTGATCGAATTGCGTGGTGGCACGAGACCTCGCGTGACGCAACAAAAAAATTCTATAACTCAAAAGGCAGCGTTATATCATCCTGTACATTAGCCAGGCCTCCTATTAATACTATTTTCACCTGTTCGGAGCCCTTGACAAATTTTGTTAGCGGAAACACGCTGGGTGAATATCAACATATGACCAGAAAAATAATCGTAGAAGCGCCTCCTATGCTTAGTAATTGGAGGTATAATAATAGTAAGTGTTTATATTATTTTGTCAGACCTCTGTGTATGGTATACGTTCAGCAATTGAAGAATATTTCTTATCGCAACCATGAGATCTCTACAATAGAATTGATAAGTTGCCAAAGAGACAACGAATTGATGTAGAAAATAATGTCGAATATTGTTTAGATTAATCTTCTGTGTAGATGGGGCAAATAAAGGGATCTACAACAGAGACTTTAGGATTTTATTATTTATTAAAAATAAAACACTTGTTTAGTAATCATTGCACCACGACTACGCTGGCATCCGTATCTTGTTTAAAAGCTGTGCAAAAACTATGTAAAACTATTTACATTTTCCGCTAACCACTTTTATACACATAAAAAAAAGAAGGATACATCCAAATTAATTCAGTATAAGATATAACTATGGTAAAAATGTCTAAGAAAGTAAACGTGAGTAAGAAATAAACAATACCACAAAAATACTTGGAACCTCCCTAAACTTAGTGTTAACAACAAAATTTTAGAGCCTCTTACCCTTTATAAAAACACATCTTTTCCACGTACGGCGTAAGGTCCCTAATACCTACAGTCTACAGTGGAAGTGTACCCGACATTTGTTAACACCTGGTAATCGTTCAACGTAACCATAGAAGGCCGCGCCCGTCCCTTTATTATTTCATTAAAATCCACGACGCCCGCCTAAAAAGGCGATTCTCGTTGGTATTCCCCGCAAGCGCCGCGCACTCAAAATAAACCGTCCTTAAGTGGAACAATAGATTCCTTGCACCTGAGCCGGGACGATGGAGCAAATCGTCGGCGAAACGGTAATGGTAAGTTTATCCGAAGATCAGGTGGAGAAGATCGCGTCGTCCGGCGGTCGTTCGTAAATTCCCGCAAATCGATTCGATATCTCGATCGAGAATGGTCTCCCTCGCCGCGTAATTCGTCGGTGGGGTCACTTTGCTCCTTTACAGCGTCCGCCGCATTGTGGCCTGACTTCGCATAAGGATTCATTCCCGATCGTCGTCCCTCGGCGCGGCTTCTAACGAGAGTCGTGTAAGGAGCGGCGACGCCGTCGTTTAAGGAGTAACAATGGCTAAAACGTGTGGGTAAATTTTATGGAAAAACACGGATATCGACGGGGTCTGTCGTCCCATAGAAGGAAACCGAACGTATCGAGTCCGTGCACGGAAAACTCCCGCGAAACGTCGGTCTTCCCTGGAAACCGGCGAATACAGTAAAGGGCTCTCACTCATGCTATCGATTTTCCGTTGGTGCAGGTCCGACAGGGTTAGATGAAGTAGGATGCAGAAATAGTGGCTGGCCAGGGACAAAAAGCATTGTCCTATAGTTGGCGAGCGGTTGACTGGGTACTGTTGGTACTCGAGAAAAATGAATTCGTTCTGTGTATGCCATAGCAGCCGGGTTAAAAACGGTTGAGCACCTAATTCGGACTGTAGTAGCACTTGTACATGCCTGATTTGGTATTCGTGCGCTATTTAACCCGTTCATTCCATAAATCGATCAACTCCACTTTTTGAAAAATCTGAAATTTAAGTATCAAAACACTTGGTATAGTCATAATTTATTTCTATTTATGGAGTTAATCGATTTGTGCAATGAGAGAGAAAATGGCGCGCCTGATAATGGATGATTGTCCTTGTAGATCAGAGGTGATATAGTGCCTTGATACAATTAGAGGTTCATTGGAGCGAGAAAAACGTTTGTTACACTCGATAAGATAGAGTACTCGTACTTGTAAAAATATATTAACATTTATTATATTTTTATTTCTAATTCACTTTCTTAAATTGTCAAACTATTTTCACATACACTTTCTTTGTCTATTAAATCAATGTATTTATGTGCTTTTCATGCTACTATTTTTAGGTCTGCATTCATTCTTCTCAAATTAAATTACATTTTCAGGATTGGGTACTTCTTCTGACATGCATTACAACGTACTTCCTCGGGAATTATAATTCATCCAAAAGGATTATTCCTTATTCCTCTAAAATTCGTTTCATAAATTCCACTTAGAATTTTTCCCAAGAGCCGTGGCGTTCGTGTCGTCGAAAATTGCTGTCCAATTTAATAAAACTCGAAGGAAGAAAGATTTTTGCAAAGTAACCGAGATTGCCGGCCACGTAACTTTTAAATTGGCCAACAAGATTGAGACGTCAGAGTCATTGACAGCTTTAATAACAGCGAAGGAAGCGGCATCGTCTGTCGAGCCCAGTATGAATCATCGCTCACGGGCGAAGGTGGGATCCGTTTCCTCAACTGGGACGCATTATGCTTCCAAGGAAATTACAACACGGTTTAAATGTCGCAACCAGGTGACCGCTGTGAGAAAAGTCAAACATTGCGCAACCGCTGAAATTCTGTTGGTCATTCGGTCGTAATTTTTCCCATTAGATTTACGAAATTGCTGACCACTCAGTCTTTATCATTTCTTGATAACGTTCGGTTCAACGTTTGCATCGCATGATTGCTGTTCCCTTTAAAATATTTTCAAACATGAAAGCACTTGAAACATATTAATAATAAGATGTAAAGATAATCAAAAATCAGTATGTTGCTTCAGAAGTTAATTTTTTAATTTTATTGATCGATTGTTCACTGGGATTGGTTATCGGAGCAACCAAAGGTTCATTAATCTCAAATATCTTTTCAGATTTTAAATTGTGTCTGTAATTTACCTCCATTTTGAAAATAAGCGATGCATAATTGTTGATGTACTGCATCACCAGGTGCAAGTTTTCTACAATCCGAGGTGTGAAAATATCGATATTAATAGTTCTAGATTAGAATTGGTACCAATTAAGTCAATTGGAGTCAATGAGATATTTAACATTGATACAAGTAGATCCACTATATTTTATGCACTTGCATTTCAAGATCGTTGGAGACATTTAATATCGATATAAGTAGATCCACTAAATTTTGTTTATAATATCAGACTGGTAATTCAAGGCCGATAAAATCGGCGAAGTCGTTAGTATGACTATAAACGAAGCCACTGAATCTTATTCACGGACTGCATAGCTAATTCAGGGCCGTTGAAATCGGCCAAGTCGTTAGCACATTAATTACTCATGATTCAATGAACGATATACATTACCGATTGAGTAAACCAGTCTCTTCTAGGCGTAATTGCTAAATTAATATTCTCGGTGTTAATTAGATAAGATCCTGAAAAAATTGGTCATGCCTCGCTTCATCTTTATCCCGATCCTATAAAATATCAACGCCCGAGAAATACTGTGGATTTCACTTCGAATTCCACTGGTCATACATTTTTTCTCAGCAATGCTAAAAATGACAAGCATTTCACTGCGCTGAATATATGTTCTACACCGGAGCTGTAAAAGATTTTCTAATGTTTCTTTCACGCGTTGTAAAAGAGTTACGGGTATAGATATGGAAGAACGGGGATGCAGCGTAAAAGTATGGCCGGTGTAAATCAGGACTTCCGAGGTTTCACAGCGGTGCACATTCTTTTTGTTCAGACGCGGTTAGAATGCAAAATCACGAACCGTTCGTTGTCTGTATCTTCTATCACAGTGAGATACTTTGATTCAATGGACGTTTAAAATATTATCAATTAAAAGATGTTCAATTTTGTACTACTCATTCCTGCAATGACGATGACAGTAGTTCAAATTTACGAATATTTTAGGAATGGCATTTAAATGCTTCGTGTGTATCGATAAACATAGTTTTTTAATTTTAGTAGGAATAAAAGTAGATACGTTAAATTTCTATACTAATCAAAATAGATCTAAATTTATGTATCACTAAATATAAATTCAAGTAATGCCGTTTAAAATAATTTAAAGAGTATCCGTAAGAACTTGTTGGTAAGTTTATTTTGATACCAAAAAAACAAAATTTTGAACCCTCTTTTGGGAAACTTTTTACAATAGTAAACATACTGGTCTCTTCTCGAAACATATGTGAAAGATGTTCGTGTTGGTCTCCAAGCATACATCATTTATCATCGTTAGCTGTGTACAAACCTAATCCGGTTGGATCCTGTAATTAAGAGTATGAATAACAGCAACACATTTCCTTTTTACTCTTTACCGTCTATTTCATTGTAAGTTCGTTTCTTATGATTAATTGTATTTGATAAGATTATATTCGCGAGTTTCATAGTCTTTCACAATTATAATTATATTACCGATCACTGAGTTTACGTTTCTATTATACCTGAAGACGATCATGCATCCTCGTAATGGAAACGTCGCAGTTAATAAATAATTGACCTCAACGTTAGAAATCATTGTTATTATTAGGTATATATATTTCTATTCAATTAATAATACACACGAAACAAGACTTGAAACATGAACGTTAAAATCTTTGTGTGTATATTCAAATACATGTAATTATTACAGCAAGCATTATTCGCTTCCAATTGAATAAGATTAGTTTAGCTTGAAATACAGAACAAACTGAGCTTTACATTTACATAAATTATTTTTTTTTTAATTAAAGTCTGAAGGTGGTGTCGAATTTATTAACTGAAAATGTTGTATCCTTAAAACGATGTAGATATAGGATAAATTGAATTAGTACGAAAATCGTTGGTTTTTGGTAAGTGGAATTCGTGGATTATGCGAACACATGAACGACTATGGTTGTACGTTACAGCGGAGGCGCACAAGAGATCAGGAAATCCTTGCTTTTGTAGGGTAGGCTAAGCAACTACTCTCATTTCCAGGCGCGCGTGACGGGTTAGACGATGTCCGTCTCTCTTTCCAGCCCACCCCGTTTTCTTTTTCCAGCGATCTGACACTGAACTCGATCGTTGATCTCATTCAGGGTCGAGTGTTCCTCAAGTTCCTTGAGTTACGCTCCGTGTTGTTTTTGCCCATCGTTTTCTCTTGGCGATTTAGCGCCGGCTTCACGCGTCCGTTGTTCTCACAGGGAAGGTATACAAGAAACTACTATATTCCTAAATATGCAACATTGCAGAAACGAGTACGTGAACCTACTCGCATTGCTATTTATTGCAGGATTTTGTCCATCCTTAGTTATATATTCATCATTAACTCTTTCCTCTTGAAATTCTTTCGAGTTCCTCGCTTATTTCACTTTCAATAACTTTATCTCAATTCCCTTCACTTTCATCTGTTCCGTGTTCATTGGATAGTTCTAATTTTATTTAATTAATTACTGTTTTTAATTCTACCAACAATCGACGTAGGCGATATATCCGAAGGTATTCCGACGTTTCTATCAAGTTCAATGGGCACTTGACATCCGCAGCTTCGTTTCTTCGTTCCAGTGAATGTTAGGGATTCACGTTTTCATAAATGAAAATGCTGAAAATTTACATCATACGCGAAAACATGGTTTCCCGCACATGCACACGCGTTATGCAACGTGTGCCGCGAATCTCTAACCGTGTTAAAGCGAAACCATGCTGTACAAGTATCGTGTTGTACGAGGATTGCCGCAATTGTCTAATCGTGTTATGCGGGGATTACCTGTATACGCGACGTAGCTGCTCGTTTTGTAATACCTAAAACCAATATCTTCATCAAATACAAGGTTTAGCGTAACAAATATGTTGCGTCTCAAAGGTCAGTTTGTCACACACATACAAAAAAAAAAAAAGACACAAAATTCAAAACATGATGTTTCGTATAGATTTCACGTCGCACTTAACGTCGCTTTGATATAATAAAGTGTCAAGTGGTAAATTTTGTTATGTAACGTCGAATATTTATGAGGACTTGAGATGTCTGAAACGGAGCCATCGTAACTGACTCTTCTGTTTACTATTAACGCTTTATGCTTCACGTGTGACCTTACTGACTACAGTTTCATAATATTCGATGAATCACTCCAGCCTATTTTCTGGATAAATCGGTACTTGCTTGACATTTGCGATAGGAGTTCTGTAATAGCTGTTGTTTCAAGCGATAATGACGAAGACAAATTAGAAGAAATGGTAGATAGTGCATTTAATGTATGGTCTCGCTAATTGGGATGATATTTAAAAAGACACCTGTACCTAGGAACATTTGCTATGAAAAGAGGCCTTTGTGGAGTCTGTACTACTTCAGTTTGTAACTAGATTTCTATTGCAATACAAAAATAATTTTAATTGGGGGAAAAACAGCAAATAGGACTGATATTTGTAAGAATTTTTTTAAATTATTTGAGTTTACTGAATTAATCGTTAAAATTAAACATACTTGTTTTCATGCACCCGGTATATCGTGTGCTTTTACCACGCTTATTTCGTTTTCCAATCCAATATCCCAACAAAGACCACGGAAAGTGAAAGTAGGAGTAAAACATTGATTAAACTCATTTGTGGTCATCGCGAAGAGTGGTTCGTTCTTGTTTCTCTTCTTTTCTAGTTTCTACGTTCTAAGTTCTGAGTTTCTAGTGTTCATTTCTTTGAATTTTATCAGATTTTAATGTATCGTAAACATTTCAGAAAAATATATTGCAGCACCGAATTAAAATATTAAATTGAATTATTTAATAACGAGAAAAGGGGGCTATAACGAACAAATTTTATACCACACTAGTATGAAATGAGAATTAAAATTTTACAGGCTCGAAAATAAGGATTTGTTTAATTTCAACTTGTCTCTCTTCGGATTTCAGCAATTTACAGTGTCTGTAAATGTTATAACTACATGTAACCTTTTTTAAATTTAGAAAGTTAAAAGGTATTATTTAAAGTATAATAATATCCGTGTATTTATTTCAGATACCAATTCTAAAGATCATAAAATTATATTTCTCTGCTAAATATGTATCATGCATTTTTTCCTTATAGTTTGAATTTTTGCTTGCTGGAGATAATTGAAAATTTTTACACCTGTGCTTCTGCTTCGTGTTATTATAAGTACATATAGCCGCAATTAAATGGTCATAAAATGGCCATGAAAGTTAGCGAATAGTGGACGTCGACATAATCCTTTGAAGTGTAAGTGTGAATGGTTCAAAGTAGTCAATTAACATCTTACGTGGAAAGTCAGAGGAAATGTCATCGAGACGGAAGTTGCACATCACTTGCCTACGATCAACCTTGCCGCCGTACTGCATTCTCGATCCTTATAAAGATTCACAATACCGCAGTGGTCTTCAACCTTTTTCCTATCATCCTTTCCAAGCCATTTTAAAAAATTACTCGCGAAAGTAAATATTCTCATCACAAATTGAATTCATCAACTAAATCAGAATAGCTAATTGCATTCAGTTATTTACACTTAACGCTCAAGGTGCAGCATATAATCGTACTTGTAATCTTGCCCCCTATTTGTAAATACTTTCATGATATCTCAATAATAACTTTAGCTAATTCTCTGGGAAACAGCAGTGCGCGTTTAATATTTATAATAGGTCTCTTTGTAAGGATTAATGAACAACTAGTGCAACATGTGAATTGCTGTAAGGGGAGAGTAAGAACGGATAGGATGAATGTTATTATAATATGAAATTCTTTGATTAATCTTGTCTTTTTAATATACCTCTAATACTACGTCTATATTTTATGAAACACTGTATAATAAACATGAGCTAGACAAAAGTTTTGTTAGAATAAAAATTTAATTCGTATACGCGGTAATATTGAAAACGTAAGCATGTTTCTAATTATTGTATAGCACCATTATTAGCACGTGCTTAGAGCGTAACATTAGAAAACTTTACCCTTTTCATTTCCTTGTTACTGTCATCCAACACTTTCGATGACATTCAACTAAACATATGATCTAACATTAATCAAATATATTACCTAACATTTGATTAAAACCACCTGTCAGAATTTGCGTATAAATTTGTTTTTAAATTAGAAAATACCGCTGCAGAATGAACCTCTTTAGAATGAATTATTGCACGTTTTTTTTCGGCAAGTTCGAGTAAAGAAAGATTTACAGTAATCCTTAACGGCTGTATCACCCTATATCGTGCTATCTTTGATGCAATCGAGGAATTACTGGACTGTTTTTATCCAAGACAGTTGCGCTCGTTGCTCGTTCGTGTTATTAGTAATAGTTCAGCGCTGCCTGATACTAATTAGCAAGCACTGCGTTCATCTGTCGAGGAAGAATTAACGCGTGCCACGTGTAAGGTATTTCCTTCGATGCCGAAGCTGTTGCATAAAACCGAGAGAATTTTCCCTGAAAGATATGAAAATACCAATAAGTTTAGCATGTATTCCACTTAATGGTTATTGATTCGACTTGCATAGAAACTGACACGACGGTACTAATTTAACGTTATATAGCGATTAGTGACTGTCTCGTCTCGAGAACTCGCAAGATTTTTAAATAAACTTTTCTTCCCTTTTCTCTAGAAACCGATTTTCAAATTGCTTAGATTTTTGATTCTATAAGAAAGTTTGGTGTGATTACGAGATATCGACGATGTAATCTGAAACTGAAATATGTTTTGCCTTCTAAATGTCCTAACATGTATTTTATTTTTCATATTTTTTACACTTCTGCGTTTCTTCACATTCTTATAAATTTTTTTTTTTTTACATTTACACTTATCATAATAATAATGAATTTACATGTTCCGCTAATTACACGCATCATGTTGCAATTATTAATGGTTATATGAATAATGTAGGATTCAAATAAACAGGAAATGGGCATTGAAATAACAAACTGCTATATTTAATGATATAATTATATGTTACAGTATAAAGTTTTCTTAGTAGCAATTTATCTACCCCCGATAGTCGACGTGAAACAATTATTCTAGAACAGTTCTTCTAATGAATAGCCAGCGTATCTATTATACGGTAATTGTAGAGTGGTAATGCAATAATGGTTTAATCACAGCCCTTCAGTGTTTTCTTGAAATAAGGTTTCACTCCGGTGAAAGTTTCTCGACCTTTTCTCTGGTCTACTCCTCGCGCGATGTGTAATTCAATAATTATTTCGAGTATTTCACCCGTTTCGAGATTTAACTCCGTAATGATCGGTTAGGCGAATCGGATACTCTTCGCTCTTATTAATTTAAACCGGAGAAACCATCTTCTTCTACTAATATTTAAAATTATATTTGACAAGAAAAATAGTGTACATTAATAGGGTTCATGCACTTGGTCTGGTTAAACATGTTGAATAATGTATCAGACTATTTAATTTAGATAAAAAAGTTGTTCTTTATTGTAATTCAAACTTACGTATAACAATATCGATAATATTATAAATGGTCTGATCCTTAAGGAAGTGCATATTTGCATTACGTTTCATGCATACACGCCGCGTATAGCTTGTATATATTCTGCATATTTATGGCACACCATACTCGCATAAACTTCCGCAATCTAATGATTACATAGTTGCTCGTTCGAAGTACACGCGCTTTTACTATGTCAACATACTAAACGCGGCGAGTGCAGAGTAAACGCACCTAATTTAGACACTATCCAAGTCATCGACATCAAGTTTAATTAACACTAATAATTAACAGTAATACGTAGCAATATATTAATTGTAAGCTCATGTATTGCAGCCAGAGACGATCGAAATTATTATTTATAATTTAAGCTCTCTGTATTTGACAATCGAAGAGTAAATATATTTATTCAAACTATATACGTTGAATAAGTTTGCTTTGGTATAAGTAACATAGGAATTCATGAAATAAATTTACTTTGGTAAAAATTTTAAATATATTCATCGATCCTAATTCACTTTCGTAAAAATAATAAACATATTCATCGACTAAATATACTTAAAATAAAGATAAAGTATCGTTATTCGATTGATTATTCAATTAATCTTCTTATCTAGCCGATGCTCATCTCTGGTTAGGCAACCATGTTATCCTCGTTAATTTCCAATATTGCACCACACAATGTTTGCTAATTATTTAAATTTATACAGAATACGCGTAATTCTCCAAATTCCTTCTCCAGTTGTTCCTCAGTCGTCACGGGACCAAAGGAGTTATCACGAGGGGGAATTTGACACAAAAGCCCCGTTTTCTCTTACTTTCCTGCTTTACCGCTTGACTAGTCGTGCCGTGCATTACGATGCTGAAACATCAACGGAAACGCTCACAATCGGCACGCACTCCACGCTGCCGATTCTTTTGAAAGAGAAGATGACACCGAAGGGATTCGTTCTGTTACCGCTAAATCTCTGCTTTCTTCATAGGAATGTAATAATCGATTCCAGCCTTGGCTCTTGCCGCCTTTCGAACAAATTAACGTTTACCGGAGTCTCGCGCATGAAACTTCCTTGTAGAATTTCTATACATTGCACTTAAAATGTTCGTGAATGTATAGAAGGAGAATGCTTCTGTTGGACTAAATTAAAACATTTTATTTTTATGAGAGTATAGTTAGAGTATAGCTGTATACTATGATATTCTTTTGAAATTGAAACGATCAACATGGCACATGGATACAGTAAATGTTAGTTTATTTATCTATAAAATATCTTAAAATCATCGACGTGCAGTACGAATGTACCTAATTTATAAATATAATTATATAAATTATATCACGAATATTATTTATAAATAGGTTGGAAAGTATGGGTCCGATTATTTCAAATTCAAACACCATGCGTATAATATCTTATCCCAACACACGAAGATGTTTAAAGAAAAGTGACTAGATCATTCTTTTGCCCATCATTCCGATCGATAAGGATTCTCGAAACGTGCAAACTGCAGGTTGAAAGATTGCAGAGATCCGCGGAAGCGCCTTCGTCCGCCTTGCAAGAGAAACGGACGGATATTAGGCCCCAATAACCTGATTCTCGTCGCTTTATTCTCATCGCGCGTACTCGGACACGTTGTTTTTTAGCGTTCCCCCAGACATCTTAAAGGCATATCAATTACTTATTACGCGTCGGTTTGAACGAGCATCGGGGCATGTGAAACGCAGCCTCCGGACCTTTCTAGCTAGCTATGATTAATTGGCCGCAGATGCTTCCTGCGCGAGAATTGCTCTTTTCTTCTGTTTTGACTTCTTCTTTCGTAGAAGCGAAAACTGACGAAACACGCGCGTTCCGCTGTTTCCAGATTGGGTAGATAAGCGAGTCCGCGGGGAACACTTTATTTCGCACAGTAATTACGTGTCAGAAGCAGTGTCTGCTTTCTGTGGCCGTCGTATTGCGTCACTGATCCTAATTGTTCTCTTTTTGAGCAAATGTAAGTATCATTGAAATATTCGAAAACGCGCTGTTATGTTAAATGGGCTTTGGTTATAATTGGTTGACAAATAAAATATACACGATGCGTATACATATATAAAACTTTACTTAGGTACGAAAAACTTGACAAAATTTCTGCACCAACGTTTCGCTTTTTGTGTGCATCGAACGACACTCGTCTTAAAACTAAACTTCGCTTTCGCCAGGAGTACCCACTGGCACCAGACTTTCTTTCAAAAGCACGCAAATTCCTGCTTAATGACCGGACCTTTCCGGCGAGCCTTTTTTCCTAGATACCTGGAAGGTCCGAGCGCTAAAACATTCTTTACGTACTGTCGCCGGAAGGGATCTTGTGGTTCTTCCAATTTGGAAAAAACCGCGTAGCAAACATTAAGTCATGGGGCCCCGGGGTGTAACGTGGACATGTAGACTTTAGAGCCGCGACACCCCTGTCGTCCTACGGATCAGTTACGTGGCCCAATAAAGCAATAACTACTGTTTCGGTTTACGACCTCACAAGATACCTTCCAGCGACTGTACGCGATCCGGAAGGCATACTCGCTTCCACTCATACCGATATTTAAAACACGCGTTGTGTCGAAATCAATAGTAGATATTATAACGTTTATGGATTTGTTATGATTCATTGGAAGGGAAGCAGATCTTCTGGATCTATAATGTCTTACTTCTATCTATCTCTTAAATCCCCGTTTGCAAAATTCTTTAACTTTCCTGTCTGTTTCGAACAGTGTGGCAGCGCCGTTGGCTCGACGGAAGGCGTCGTCGGTAGCGTTGGCGGTAGCTGCAGCGGTGGTAACAGCAGTAGCGGCGGTGACATGGATTGCATGCCTCTGCGTCCAGGGCCGTTTCACTACTTGATAAGCGAGCAGGCGAAGTCCTTGGTGGCCCTCCAGGAGCTGCAGAATGAGGTCGGCGCCCTACTCGAATTCCGGGACCTCGTCATCGAGACGTTCCCAAACCTCCGGCACAAGATGGCCGCGACGGCGTCAGCGGGAGCGTCCGTGATGTCGTCCACCTGCGCCCAGAACTCCCACATCCCGTTGCCGCTCTCCAGTCCATCGTCGAGGAGGATCAACGAGTGGGAGCCTGGAAAGGTCAGACGCCGTGTGCCCCGCGAAGGTGGCGAGTCCTCGTCGTCCTCTTTGCCCAGGAGTCGCAGTAACTCGCACAGCGGCGGTACCAAGAACAACCACAGCGCCACGGTTCAGGATTCTGGCTTCAGCACGGAGACGTCCTCGAAGGACAGCGCCTCGACGGCGATAGCACCTAGGCCGAGCAGTCCTCGGCCTGCCGTCCTGGACGAGGCCGAGGACGAGCTGTGGAACCTCCTAGATGTGATCCATCGCAAGGGGATCAGGCTCAGAGAGGAGGTGGAGTGTCTTCAGGGTCGATTGGAGAGCGTGGCGCCCGAGGATCTAGCGTCGACGGACATCCTAGACGCTGTTAGGGAGGTTACGTGTTTGAACGGTGAAAGGACTACGATAACGATAGAGGACGGGAAGGATGAGAAGGAGAGAGATTCTCAAGTGATCGCGCTTAGAAGAGAGAAGGAGCAGCTTCTCGATAAGGTGGCCGAACTCGAGGCTGAGACTATATCGAGTCGAGCTAGGGCGCAAGAGCTCCAATCGGAGCTTGCCGCGCTCTCTGCGTTGAAGACGGGCCTGGAGGATAGATTGAGGGCAGGACTGAACGAAACTTCCTCGGATATCCTCGCACCAGGCGCCCAGCGGCTGCAACCGATCGCACCCGCGTTGCCAGTCGTTTCCTCGCCGAAGAGCAACAGCGTTAGTAACATTAAGAGCAAGTCTTCGGCGTTCGCGTCGGTGGCGACGTCCGCGAAGGCTCACAAGAACCGTTTTCGGACGAGGACCATCGAGAAGAACGTTCTGTTGGACGTCACCGCCCATAACGAGGAGTTGCGCGACATCGACATCGAGGCCAGCGTCAACGAGAGAAGAGCAAGGTTGGGTGCGTTGGATTCCGTCCTCGTGTCGCCCATGAGGATCGGCCACGTCAAGGACGTCGATTCAAACAAGATCGCTGCCATTCTCCGCGAAAACTCTCCTCTCGAGCTCCAGCGGCATCTGATCACCAGTACCGTCCACAACGATGTGAGTTTCCATAGCTGCAGACACTTTTTATTATACTTGGCTAACTTATAGGCCTTTCTTCAATTTTTAGATAACCAGGAAAATAATTAAACGCTTTGAAAAATAGTATGAAACAAACCTGGTTGTAATCCTTGCTTTGGTTATTAAACAGGGAGGGTATTTCGGGGAATCTCAAGTATCATAGAATTATGTCTATTTGAAACATGCCATTCTCGCAGTTTTATCAGTAGTCTAGAGTCATGTTTATTTGAAACCTGACCCCGACGTTTAACCTATATTTTCTTTTTCATCAATCCGATTGGCATATTAACCAAAGGTCAAAGTTAGTTTCCAAGTATAAAAGTTTGACGTGGCTTTAATTGAATTCGTTTCTGACAGTCGTTCGGAAATCTATGGAGGTGGTTTTAAAAGAATACATTGGTAAATTACAGGTCCTACAAAAGAGGTTAGACGAAGTACAGAAAAGCACGGAAACTCTCTCTGAACGGCTGGATAAAGTGTGCGAGGAGAATGACGACCTACGTTTCCAGGTAATTTGTACGATAAGATAGGCACAACAAATATCTTTTTTTACACGAACAGTCACGAAAGCGTAGATTTTTGTAACGTGTAACGATCGTGTCTAATTTAAATAAATGATGATTTCAAGCAACATGATTCCAAGGCATCTCGTACATACGTTTGGCATGTTTATCCGTATTTCAGCTGGAGGAGAGAAATATCCAGTTGGAGGGTACGCGGGCCCGCGTTCGGGTGCTCGAGAAGCTCCAGCAGCGGACTCCGACGGAAACGGATCCAGATATGGACGGTGACCAGCCTAGATGCGAGCAGATCGGTCTCGAGCCTGGGAGCAGCACGGAGTCGGCCCGCGACCATCACCAAACCGTCGAGGTGAAACCGTCGCCTCGGCGCCGTCCTAGTCGTATACCCTTGCTCGGTGCCACGGCGAAGGCAACCGCTCCCAGACCGCCTAGCCACGGAAGGAACGATAGCAGAGAATCGTTGAAGTCGTTGACGAGACCTCCGCGCGATTCTAGTCGCGACAGTCACGGTGGCAAGTCTCTGTCCAAGGCTCGCGACTCCGCGCGAGACTCGCTCGGGAACAAAAGCCTGACGAAGAACGGTAGCAACAGCAACATCGGGGCCGGCAATAACAACGGGAACGGAAACAGCAAGGAGACGAACAGGGAGTCCCTGAACAGGTCCCTGCCGCGTAACAATTCCAGCCGAGACTCCTTAAACAAATCCTTCTCGCTGTCCCGCGCCCGTGACTCGCTGGAGTCTAACAACCTCGGCGCGTCCTCATCCCCGGGGACGACTCCTCCTCGACGACCGCCCGCTCCTGCACGCCGTCCCCACAGCCAGGTCCGCGCGTCAACATCCGTTGATACAGAGAACAGCAAGGTACGACAATCCGCAAAATACTTTTGGAACTGGCTGAAGTCTCCCAAAGTAGAGAGTCCATCGCATCCTCTTCTCCAGGACGGCCGATAGTCGCTGTTAGGGATATCTGCTACTTCTAATCGAGCCCCCCCCCTTCGACTCGAATCCACCCTCTCTCACGCATCTCGGACCTCCTTAATTTTCATCCATCTCGACACGCAGACTCGTGCTCACCGGAACGGTCCGTTAACGCGACGGGGAACCATCGCTGCTGTACGATACTTTTACGGTCAATTCGATTCTTTTATATCGATGCAGCACTCGCTAGTCCCACTATCGGTACCCATTGCTGGGCCGTTCGCTCTATATAAAGTGTAACCGATTCGATCACGACTGGTTCTCCCGATTTCGATCTCCGCGCGTCACACTTCTCGCGATCGTGCTCGTTAAACCGTTTCCGTTCTTCTCTGTCGTCGTTCTCATCCGCGGCTCCCTCGTCTATATCTCCTCGAGTATCATCCCAAGCGATGTTCGATTCGCAGACGCGGTGACATTCTTCGGAAAATGGAATCGTTTCCGATGCAACACCCTCCCACCACGACATGATCATTCCTGAAATCGTTATTTACACTCTGACGTACGCAGAGACTATCAACCGACACTTGCCTTAAAAAACGACGAATCGCCCGACGATCCACTACCAAAATGTCTGATCTGGAGCGCAGGCGAGCGTGCGTTCGAGCCCGTCCCCGGCGGTCCAATAAAGAACATGGCCCCTTCTCGCGTGCCGCCGGTTTTTCTCGTAAGTTATGCTTCTTTTATTATCATTTGCTTCGATGCTTCTTCCTGGATGTGGTGAGCTGTGAGCCTGTATTTTTTTTTTTTTTTATTTGTTTATCCTGGTCTTCCTTTTTCTCGTCTCCGATCAGTAGTGTACCAACGTAGTTTACCCTAATCACCTGGAGTTTGGCATGCGCACGCACCCGTAGTGAGCCTCCCCCTGATATCCAGCCGAATCATTGGAATTGGTCCGTACAGTGCCAAGCGTATGATTACGTTTCCTCCTTCCAATAAAAAAAGAAATTGGCGATTCTGGTAAGCAATTTTAACGTGTAGTTGGTGGAACAAATATAGCGAGGTACTCGAATCGTTTGTTAAACGATGCGCTTGTTGGACTCAAGTGGACGAATGTGTTGAATCGGCTGTTGAAAGGAGTTCGTTGGATAAGGTAGGTGGTGCCTGTAAGAATCTTTAAATGTTCAAATTAAACTAATTATTTATTAAATTTGAGGGAAGGAACTCGACCTTCCGATTGTCACGAATGTGGATTCGATTTGTTGAGACAGGGAAGTTTAAGTATAAAATGTTAGATTCGTTTTGAAAAGAGATAAGGTACCTCTTCACTTGAACAAAATGTAGAAGTGCCAGATTGCATGAACGGGAGCATGGATACTTGTTCTCGGAACTAGTTCCGCTCAAAGGGCCCATTTGAACTCAGCGAATTAAATAGAGAGGATCATTTTTAATTTGAATTTATTTCAATAATTTCTGAGGAAGCTTCTATAGTGTATAATTAAAAATAGTCCAAATAGGGTCGTGAGCAGATTTATTTACATGGGAGAAAACTGGTGTATCCTCTGATAGTTAGCTGTGAAAGAATTTTATCTTTGATAACCTTTTTCCACGGATATTCGAGAATATCTTTAAATACACCTGATCTTACTTGCTGTAGTTTTTCTACTGACATAGTTATTGTATAATAACGTCCATTTTTAAAAATTGAAATTTCACACTATCAAGCAATGCAGTTTCACAGCATATACAAAATCAATAATACAAAATAAGCATATACAGTCTTTGATCTTACACACTTTCAAATAAAAAATTCCATAAAAATGTTATAGTTTACACAGTGTAACATACTGTGTAATCTAGTAACAACATACTGAATGTAACATAGGATATTTTTGTTCTTCTTAAAGAAACTGTTATTAATATCGATCAAAATCGAATATCACTTCTCTTACCGCTTGTCATGATTCATGACAACATGCTACACTGTAATACCGACAAAAACAATACCAAACTGTTTTTCGCATATCAGCATGACATCAAAGATCCCATGTTGTTTGCTATGCATAAAGTCTGCCTATTTTGCAAAGGTCTTGTTCGTCCTTGAACCGTTGATGGCTTACAATCAGGGACACCTCAAGGACACTACACGATCTCACTATATTCTTTCCACCAAGTGTTGTGCCACCTTTTTACTCGATCGCACTACTATATCGAGAGGCGTAAGGTCGCGAGAGTAAATTGAAAAGCAAATTCCATTGGAAAATAACACGATAAACGTAGTATAACTCTGGTAGAATTTGAAGTCTCTTAGAGAAGCAAAACTGATCTCTCACCATTTGGCTTCGGGACTCTTCGCATACTCGAGTAGAAGAATTAACGGTTCTCCAACTACCATTACCGATACACCACTTTGACGAAGAATTCTTCCACAGCATTAACGACAAATCTAATCTCTCTCTTACTTTTACTCATACTATCGTAGTGTTACGTATGTTTGCAACAGAAGATGCATGCATATTGATACAGAAGGCTCTGTCGAATCTTGCGAGCCTATTGACTCAGGTGCGCTCGACGTTTGCCATGATTAAGCAATTAATTTCCCGCAGTGGCAATCTGCTCGTCCCGCGGTGGCAAATATTAAATCAGGATTCAAGCTGTCGAACGTTGATTAAAGGAATTGGCGTGTAACGCGGCAACATCTCGACTCGTACGATTATTCGCGTTGGCAGTAAATCACAAGATTCGACAGATCGTTTTGCCACGAAGCGAAACACGGGGGATAATTTCTCCCTCTTCGACTATCCTCACGTCCGTTCCCTTTTATTCTCCGTTCCGTCCGTCGTATCATTACCCCTATTACTATTACGTATGAGAAAGAAATGAGCAATTTATTTAGCACGCACGTCCAGCCACGATATTACCGTAAATTTTCACGCCGTGTGCTAGCGGAGCTCCCTTGTTTTGGATCACCATTAATCTTTCAACTTTGTTTGCTCTTTCATTTGCTGAAGTTTGATCTTATTTGCTAGCGTTGCTTGTATGCGGACATAGCCTCGAGAGCCGTGACGTGGCCCGGAGTCGCACTTATAATGATCGATGTAAAGGAAAATGAATCGACCACACGCTTACCTGCTTGGCCTTGCGGTTCATTGTCCATCTCACGTCCAGTGCTACGCGTTACCGCGAATTAAAGGCTAATTTATGATGTCAAATCTCAGTCATCTCGAACTTTGCAGTGGCGAGGGTTTCGCTTTATCTTCATTCGATGCTCGATACGTCGTTACACGCATCGGTGTTACGTCATTTCGCGAGTGTTGCGTACTTGACCCTTGGGAGTACTTCTGGGGGTCTCGACTGACCCCGATTGTTTCTAAATTATCTATGATTTATTTTGCTGGTTTCGATTAATAACTCGAATTGGTCCAATAACTATCCGATCGATATATGAATTATTATGTAATTTTGAAAATAAGGGAACCGAGAAGCTAATATTACAGTAAAAATATGTATAAATCACTGATTTATGAATTCATACGACATTTTTCGCTTCAAATAACTAGACACTCTTTCTGTATTATTAAATTTGAAGGTAAGCATCGTAACAGCACGAGTATAAGAGACACCGTTTGCTTCAAGTACCTTAGGAAGCAAACATTGTTTTCGTAATACAAACTTTTTACTCGTCACTGCAAAGATTTGTATTTGACCGTGAATGCTGGTCAAACATCGACCTGTATTTCTTAAATTTCACATTTTCACGGGGAGAGACGCCTAATGCTTGGCCTCCCAACGTGGTTTCTCTCCTCAAAAGTATGTTATCGATTCTATGGTAACACAAGTAGAAAAATAAATACGTAGAAAAACTACGATTTCATCCTAATATCGATTAAAAAAAAAAAAAAAACACGAGGGAACGCAACTAGCACTGATCACCGCGGGGTTTCGCATACCTTGCCGCGGAGGAATCGCCACGTGAATCGCAAGTCGGAGTATATATACACGCTACGCGCCTTTAAAGTCTCTAAAGTCGAATTCTCGTCGGGAAACGGTGCCGTCAACCGCGAAACGTTAACGAGGGCTGGTGATTTTTTTCCAGAGCTGCACGGAACCGCCAAGTTCCTGGTGCTCGACGAACGGCAGCTTCCGACACAGCGACTCCTCTCTGTACCCGGACTCCTTGAACCAGGAGACCTCGTCCGTAACTGGCTCCACCAAAGTGGAATTCATCATTGGTTCGCCTACCAGACGATTCAGGCAAAGCTCCGTCTGGCCTCATCGTTACTTCGACAGCATAGACTCAGCCGCGATGCTGCCAGAGAGTCTTTTGACCGACGAGTTCTCCCTTCGTCGTGGCGAGGCGCTCGCCGAGTGCGATTCCCTCGAGTGTCATCCGATTTCGAATGATAGTTGAATCGTCGAGCTTGCATCGTTCTGGCAGGTGTAGTAAAGAATCTTGGTACCTCGGTGGCCCGGTAATCATGCTAAGTGTTCACTTGAGAGTTTCGTTTTTAATCCTCTGCGGTCCAGATTTTCTGATTCGAGCGCAGTTTCGTCGAGCCTCGTTCAACGTGGAACTGGAAAGGGTTAACAGTTGCTATGACCGTCAAGTCTTTCGTGCCTTTATCTATGTACACCGAGTATTTACTTTGTTTAATGGATATCGGTCTGCTTTGTCAGAAATATAATGAAAGGAATATAATATAGATCAGTTTCACGACTAATTTATGTTTGGATTGAAACGTGATTAAAGGTAGACGTTTCATTTAATCTTGAAAAGGTAAACGTCCAGGTCATATTGTTACTGTAAAACAGATGGGCACGTAAGCTATTTCTAGCGAATGCCTACCTCCACTGTTTGAATATTTATGTTTGAATGTAATACTTGTCGGACACTTTTAATTTTTCATGATATGATTATTAGGAACATTTTATTTGCCAGAAAACAGACTTTTTGTCTTGGCAGCAGAACCAACTCTTCTTGTTATCAAAATTTCTAATAATTATATCCTGAAAAATAAGGCTGACTGGCTTTATCCGTATGTTAGAGAGTCATAATTTTTTCAAACGACAATAACTCGTTGCAATAAATAGAAGTCTCAATTGCAAGGTTCTTTATACGTAATACTTCGAATATACTTTCACAAATCCCAGTTAGTAAAGATTAATTAACACTGCATACGGTATACGATAGATAATGAATGTGTAACCATTTATTTACATTCGCTAGGATTACTTTACGATAACTGTACCATATACTATAGCTTAAAAAAAAAGAACACTATAAAATGCACTAAAGAATTTTGCTGTCTATAGTAATTAAACTCTCAAGTGCACACAGCAGTGGAAAAGAATACTCGATACCCAAAGGTTAAATGTATTACATACATGCTTCGAACGTTCAATATCTCTGCACTGGAAAATTGGAACATACAGTTTTACGTTACTTAGTTTTCCGAACTTTACCAATAGAAGATATTCTAGATATTGGTTAATGCTTTGACCTTTGAGTGTTGATTGAAAGTTCTTTTAAATGGCCCGCGACATCCGTTTTTGTTCCATGAACTTTTGTTTTCTCCATTTCCTGTACCAACTCTCGTGACCTACTAGAAACGCTCGATAAAAAATTGATTTCTAGCCCTTTATAACCCAGGTGACATTTAGTTTCTGAAAACACGTTATAAAAGTTCTAAATAATGATAACGGGATATACATTGAAAAGTAACTTTCAATAAACGTAACTATGCTCATCGTAATGTAAGGAAGTGTAACTAATAATTATAAATTGATTGTTATCAATACTGTTGCTTTGAAATCACAATTAATGACAGAATTAAATTAGAATTTGAAGTTATAGATCATAGTTACGTGGCTTCAGGAACACTGGGTTATAGAGAATTAAATCGTATATAGAAATTCGAACGCTGTCCTGAAAAATAAAATGCATGTAAGTATACGCTTTTTTTTTTAATCAGTTGACACAATATCATGGAGAACAGGAATATTACTCAAATCAATTAAATGACAAGTAGATTGAGGAAAAAAAAGAAACAAGAAGTAAGAAATACAAGGCAAGCATGAAAGTTTGCACTGTAGATTCTTTCCATCCTTCTATTTCGCAAAAACGATATAATAATATTCAGGCTTCGAGAAACTGATGTCAGGGATTAATAATTATAAATCGAAGGTACCAAGGTTCTTTTACGAAAAGGGAAATCGACGATCGTAGAGAATGTATGTGAGAGTTATTTTTACAGTAATTTATCTTTAATCATTCTTTCACTTTCATTTATCACTTCAACTGCATTTTCGTCGTGCAGATTTATTGCGCGGAAATATATCAATCAGATTTTAATTCATATACCTTGCGCTCTGTGGAATTGTGTCATATTATGCACTGTCATATTCGTCAACTGACAGCAAGAAATTAATTGCTGTCAAGTTTCAATAACTGAAGATGCGTTTGCACGCAGAAATTGAAAATTCCACTTGGTACACCGACGTGTGTTCATTTTCTGTGTCGAACGAGAGACGTAAGATGCATAAGATTCATACAAATTTTGTTGTTTTTCTTGTCGAAGTGCTAGTTTTTTAACCCTTTGACCAACGCGTGAAATTTTAATAAAACGACGAAAAACAAATTGTAACAATTTGCGTAACTTATCTTTCTTTATTTTTATTTATTTTTTTTATTTTGTGTGACGAACGCGAACACTTCCTGCAAATGATGAATTGTTTAAGCTTATCTGAGCCCAACAATCATCATACATTGTACTCGAGATGTATCAAGTACGAAGTATTTTGACGTTCGAAAACAATATAGCTTTGGTATATTTCAGTCATTTATAAATCCCCAATTATATACAAAATTTTATACTATTTCTTTATTAATTTTGGATGCAAGTGAAACAATCAATTTCATTTACAACTTTGTATGTGGTTATTCCTCGGAGTTGTGCGATTTTTTTTGTATTTATTCCTGTAAACTTTCATTTAAGTGATCTGATAGATTTTTCTCTGAGAAATAATTCGAATTCCATAGTATATACAGTATCTGAATTATAAGTTAGGGAAAATTATCCTTTCACGACACACTCTACTTGCTTATAAAATTTTTTAGCCCAGGAAGTATTCGCTGAACTCTGATCATGTTTACTAAAAAAATTTAGAAACTTTTTTTGAAAAGTATCCCTAGTGTTTTTCGAATTGACCACGTCGATCAATTTTTACAATTTGATGAAAAATACATTTTTTCACGTCATACGATTAACCTATATAGCATTTATTAACATATAATTGTAGAACCAACTTCAAGGATGAGTTTGTTCGACAAACTTTCGATTACTTGATACACGTTCGGTAAACAATATTTGTTTCTTATTTCCAATCGACTGTCAATGAACTTTTTGAAGTGTACATTTTCCGTGCATTTTACATTTGTATCTTTATATCTTAAGACTGTACCTATCCACTGATACAAAAATTGTCATCGTCGAACTTTCGTCGTGTAGATTTGTAAACGACGCAATGAAACTCTTTTTACCATTTATATCGATTAAGCTACTTCTATTAATCTTTTCGCGATAATGTTACCTTCGACAATTATTTCTTTTCTAATCGAAGGAGTAAAGTATCTTACATAGGTTCTCAGATATTTAAGCTGCAATATATTTAGATGAATTTTTTCGTTTATATTTTATTGATGAAATATTTGCAATTTTTTTCTCCTATAGTATTGAACTCGAAGAGTTTTTATTTATTATGTTTATTGTTGAATGAAGAATAGAAACTTTTAATTTGAAATCTGTGTATAATAAGCTAAATTGTGCAATTTAACGCATGTGAATGTAAACTTTCTATTCACTTACAATATAGATAAGAGGAAACTTATTTACATTTAATGTAAGTCTTTCAGCAATCTTTTTAAAAATAGTGCATTATGTACGAAATAGAAAATGGAAAGTTTAATTCACAAATTGTTCAATTGGTTGAAAAGGGAAAAAAATATTTTCTTTCTACAAATATTTATGAATGTCTACAATTCAAATTTTATTCATTTATTTCGTTAATTCGACTTGAGTTACTTTAAACAAAACCTAAATTACAATCGTGGTTCGGATTATGGGGAGCAAGAGAAATCATTGTTGAAGAAGTTTAAACAAAAATCATTATTGTCATAATGCTCGTCACATTGAAAATATGCAGCATTGTTATTGCTCTACTTGTTTTTTTATTTTACAATTTATCAGAATGATACGTCACACGCGAAAAGGTTGATAAGAATCAGCGTCGGATGATATTACGACAAGCACATTCCATGCTGCGTATTCAAAGAACCACATTCTCGTATTCCATGTAGCATTTGTACCTTTCGTTTGAACTTGCGTTTGTAATTAATATAATTTATTTATTGTGTGCGTGTGAAATGTGGGACTGTCGTCGAACGTTTGAAACCGAACATTGGTCGAATATTCGTCGAGAGAATGTCATTTTCCTTGAGACTTTATCTACAGGTAACGAAAAAGTGACGTGATCGTGCGAGAATGAACAAAGCACAGAAAAAAAAAAAGAAGGTTGTTCGAATTGTACGTGTAGATTGTCTAGAAGCTTTTTTAGAATCACACATATCACGCGTGGCGACATCAAAGTCTATTGCCATCTCTGACAATATGCTCGCTCACCATGCGAAAATACGAAACATTAGACATCTACAAATCTTGGAATTTTAAACGAGCGCTTTCTTAACACTTTAACTACCTGCCTATTTAGAAACAGTTTACAAATTAGAAGAGGATTTTCTACACTAGCATATAACAATCCAGGATGATATTAATATCTACATACTGTTACCAGATGTATCAAAAGCCTTGTCTGTTTTCTTAAATTGAGAATTCTATATAGACAACCAACAACACAGTAGGTAGATACTGGAATCAATAAGTCTTTAAATTGGCTCATGGTAGATAAAGTGTTAATCAAATCGGAGCAAGAATCGTAATCTGCAAAAATGCTCATTATTGTGGGGATTGTTCAAAGTATTCGAAACGTTCCAAAATAAAGCTCTTCGTTTCGTAAATTTTTCTAAAAAAGTGTGCAGTTGACGAAGTATTAGATATTTGAAAAAATATTACTATAAAAATGCAATATTTAAATTTGGTTTCTAATTGCTTTAATTTCCTAACGTCAAGTCTCGATAAAGAAAACACCAGGTCTTTGACTTTAATGAAGAATTTTAGAGAATTCTACAAAACTGTTCACATAATTACTTAATATCCACGTAGATTCACAAGTCCTAACCATCGAAAGCAAATTGTGAAATTATTTCAGTGTAAAGGCTTTTTCTAGATTACTGAGATTAATTCAGCAGTGGAAAGGTTAAAATTTCTCCGAGCTTTTCGAATCCTTGGAAGATCCCAACTGTTAACGATTGGAGTGCCGTCTTAACGTATGGGACCCCTGCAAATTAAGGGGGCCCGCGCCGATGCACGTGGAACCCATTTGTGGCACTATTATAATTATGAAAATGATAAATATCAATTTAGACGTGGCCGTCAACTTTTTTTTTGTTTATGATATCTAAACAAACCGAGGTGTCCATTGTGGACTGATTTGGCTAGGGTCTCATGATGCTGTTGAGACGGCTCTGTTAGAATGGTACACGTGCTTAACCGAATGACATGAACGGAGAAAGACGTTGAAAACAGCGAGCATCGTTCTTTTTTTTTTTTATAATAAATATATTCGTTAGTGCACACCAGGTTGCGGGTTCACAAGATTCCATTAGTCGGAACGTAAAACTTACGGTGGCTCGACGAAACTACTACGTACCACACAGTTCCTTGCTTCAACCAATTTCGTTATTTATATAAAAAGTGTGAGGTAAAAGAGGGCGACTATCGCGAAACCATCGAGCGTACGTTTAATCACAGAGCTGAACCTGTGATCCTAGTTGTATAAATATTACTGCGCGAAACTATGTGATTAACTTAGCTGAACTGATAGGACTGACGGACTTTACTTATTATTTTAGTGCCTAATTAACGCGAACAGAAACCAAAACCGAAGCCGTTCGACTCGTGATGGTTTTTTGATCCTTCTTAGCCGCCGCCGCCGCCGCCCGCCGCCGACGTCTTTTGTTGTCGCGTTTTAACGAACGATCGTGAAAATAAAAAGAAACGCGACCGGGGAGGAGAAAGACAGAAAAAAAAAAGGAGAAACAATAATGCTCAGATACTAATTAATTGTTCGTGGGCGCGCAGCCGGCGGACTTCCGTGTGCCGACTGAAGGCTATTATTTTTATACCTTAATTAACGACTGTGAGAACGAAAGCGAAAGAGGAGTGTTGACCGGACTGCGCCGACGTTAGCAGCTTCCTTTTTCTCGATGATAGTTGTTTTTATCGTCGTTGTATTATACTTGATCCTAGCTTACTCGTTAGTCGGCCCGCGAGCCATCACGCTCGGGTCTCGTTTGACTATTGTTTTATTACCGACAACACCGTCATCATTTCTATATGTATATACGTACGGCATCGTGAATTATTTAAAGTTAGAATAATGTACAGAAAATCTGTGTAACGATATCTGCGATAATGTGATTCGATTAATAAATACGATATTACGTAGAGAGAGGGAGTTTCCTTTTTTAATTCTTATTCTTGCAGCAATTAAACAGGTTGGGCCATGTAAGTTTTTTGTACAAGTGCAATGGAGCATGTGCAATCGATAGTTGCATTGCGTTCTTAAAGGGAAATGAATGTTTCTTTTACGCGGGTTGATTCCTTCTGTCATCCTATGTAAAAAGGTATAAGGGTAGATTGGTAAAAAAAATGATTAGGTCGCGAGATAATTTAAAAATAATTGTCTGCAATGAAGAGGATTTTCAAATGCAATGGAAATGGCGCCAAAAAGTGAACGTGGCGCCATCTTAGAGATAGTTCCTCAAGTTTATCGCCGATTAGTTCCTCTTTTTCTACGCTAGATGGCGAAAACAAAAATTGATATAGCAGGAATTTGCATTTTCTGTATTTTTAGCGGTCAAAAAATATTTTCCCAGTTGTATTATAATGTTATATTGACTGCTTTATGCTTGCAAGTTGACTATTAGGCTACAAAAAGTAAAAAAAATATATATATTTTTTTCCGTGTCTGTGGCGCCATCCATTAGTAGAAATTGGAACTAGTTCTCGACAAACTTGAACGTTTTCCCGATAGAGGCGCTGGCCAAAGGTCGAAATTTTAGTTCGTCCTACCCATCGCTAGATAGCGATACCGTCGCACACCCCATAAAATTGCAATATTCGGTTTTTGCACTATTTCTTCTATATTATTGCATGAAGATTTTTTAAAATCTTTAAAATATCTTTAAATCTGTTATATTTAATATTTTAAAGATGTTAAAGATTTATATTTAAATCTTTTAAAATAATAAATTTAAGATTTATTAAATCAACGATTCTTTTAATTATGTTTACAAATCAAATATTTTCATCTTTCATAAAGCGATTATGACATAATTATCTCTTTGCCATAATATAACGAATAAAACATCTCTTTGTTTATTTCACTTGATTTACAAGTAATGCAAAACGATTGAAAAATTCGTGTTGGTCAATTTGCCATTCATAAATATATTTTTAAATTTCAAATGAACATTTCTCAAGCTGAAATCATTTTATATCAAAGCAGTATTTTTAATTTACTACCTTCAGGCTAGTAAAGTTTCCTTAATCCTTAATGCCAGTCACATCGTCATGCCATGTGCATTTGTGACGATTAAACATTTACTAAGGTTTTTTTGCATCATGGTTCATTGGTCAAGTATGGCGAGTAATTATTCTACGAATTTAAGAAAACTTAAAATTCATGTTATCACTGCTTGAACATATACGTTAGATTGGTGCCGGAATTATTACATATATTTTACAGAAGTTCAATGCCATGATTAATATTTAAAAAGTGCCATTGACTTCTGCACAGTCACGCCAATAAACAATAAGCTTATTGATATCTGACGAGAAGAAATATTTGTGTTTAGATTGAATACGTTGATTAAATATCCTTTCTTCATTTCCTTGATCAATTAGTCACTCGTTGATAGAGCTGTCTAGATATTCATGTGCACGTTAATCCGTAGGAAACAGTTTAGGCGATTAAAATGGATTACATACACACCTGTCATCGATTCATTATATTCAAATTACAGCTCATGATAATGGCATACGCGAGCTCTGTAAGAGAGGATCTTCATTTAAAGATATTTTACGATTTTAATGATGCTGATAAGGTTATCCTAATTCAAAATACAGTCATAGTTAATGAAACGGTAGTTGAGATTGTCTGATAGTTGAAGCGTAAGGATGCAGATGACAGTGAAATCGTATCTGACAAGAAAATTGTTTTATTATTACAGAGACCAGATCAGCTAAGAACCAAGCAAATAGGAAGTCGGTTGCAAAACCCTAATAAAAGTGAAGACTATACTACATTCAGTACCGTAACTTAGATTTCAAAATTTACATATATATGCACTCTGCAGTATGATTATATAAACATATTATTAAGGAATGTTCCTTTAGAAAAGTATACTATTAGAACAGAATGTCGTGGATTGGTTGTTGATCTAAGATCTTGATTAAACAATATATCTATTAAGTACGTATAAAGTACGTATCTATTGAGGGTATCTAGATATTTATCACGTTTTAATTGGATTGAAAGAACAAATTTATTACCGAAAACAATTATTGAGATTAAATGATGACTGTCATTCGTTTATAGAAAATTTCACTGTTTTGGCATAGAATGGGCTTTAGAAGTAATAGCTTCAGACAGAGTTTAGGAAGAATAGGAAAATTAAAGTCTGATAATCGATAATAATATTGATGACGGTTGGTGGCACCACCAACCTGAAATATCAAACTAATCCCCCGCAAGTTGTTCGCAGAACGAAAAATTCGCCCTATAGAAGGTTAAAAAATTCATAAAATCGATCCCACCTTTAAAACGTTTAAATATATATCGCCTTCGATACTTTTCGCTTTCTATTTGTCCCAATGTAAAACCAACGTTCGGAACGTTCACGTAAAAGTAAATCATGCGCGTTCGTGCCATAAATAACTACATCCTATCTATGTAAATGAAAACTAGATGCAGTCAAAGATCGTCGAAGTTCATTAAATAATCCTAATTGTAATCCTAGGTTCAAGCTTCGACTGCGCAGCACCGATTTGCGTAAAATGATTTGGACGTTCGCGTTATCGTTTATTGCGCTGTCGCGGAGTGATTAGCAACCCAGCGAGAATCGTCGCAGGTCAAATCACGGATCCCGGTTATTGTACGCCGGTGGACGAGGTCGTCGATTGAAATTCAGTTACCTTCACCTGTCGGGGGATCGTTGGAAGTCGAGGAACGAAACTTCCGGATATTTCATCGAAGGAGAGGGGAGGGGAAGGACCTTGCAGAGTAAATACCGAGAAACTCGTGATATGGCCGACAAGTGAGACTCGACGAGTACCAGCTTCGTAACGTTTACTTACTTACCTCTGCGTTCTTTCTGAATGACAGGATAGCTATGACGAGAAACGCGGAAAACGCGAGCAGGGGTGAAAATGAGGAAGAGGAATACGATCCTGCCGCGCACCGTCCCCCAGGACCCCTGACTTCGTAAGGATCGAAATTTTTCTTTAATGGTAGGAGCTTCGACGCGTTCCTTCGACGAGCGACGAACAACGACTGTGCGTTGCGGCCATAGTCATAAATAATGCAATATCTCGATACATTCGCCATCGGCAGATATTTTACGTTTCTAATACCGAGTACTGACGAATAAAATTCTGAAGCTAGACGTCGCGAATTCTGTTTCGCTAGGGCGGGGATAAAAATGACAAAATATGTTTCGAAATATCAATGATGTAAATATGTGGCGAATAAAATAAAAAGATTCTCATAATTTAGAATCGTGGACGACAGAATTTTCACGTGGAGAATTAATACACAAATAAAAAAATAATGGATCAAAATTCAAAAGAAAAAAAAAATAATGGATAAAAATACACAAATTATTGAGTACGTTAGGAAAAGATGAGATTGTACACATAAAGATAAAGCGACATTCAGGATGGGTAGATTGCAAGAAAGATAGGATTGTATATATGAGCAAGATAAATGAAACAAATGGTGCGAGAAGAACTGCGCGTAGAGATAGTTACATTATTAATTCAATTTCAGGGACTTCGCCGTACTCATGCATCTATTGAAGACCTCCATTGGAAATGGAATACTTTTCTTGCCTAACGGATTCAGGAGAACAGGCTACGTAATGTCAATAATCTGCAGTGTCTTTATAGGCTTGACGTGCACCCACACAGTCGTGGTGTTGGTGGGTAACTTATACTTTGGTATTGCTAATAATTGCAGACTTGTGGGACAATTAAGTTAAACTGATACCTCTAATGGTTGCTTCGTGAGAAATAATTACATACTCGAGAATGTACTAAATTATTTACGAGGGTCGTTCAGAAAGTAAGTTCAACGGTCTAATTACGCTGTGAAAGAGTGGTCAAAACACAAAAACAAGGTCATTTAAAAAATTTTTGTAGACCAGAGTCTACAACACATGAAACTGATCGAAATAGATGAGAGAACATGTTCCTAAAATTTTGTAGTTCTACCTTCTCACCAAGACCAACGCTAACAATCGTTAAACTTACTTTCCGAACGACCCTCGTATACTGAATTAATTAGCACTTTGTTCTACTGAAAATCAGCTTGACTTTTTCCATAGTATCCCATGCAAATTAGCTTAGAGTGACTGCACCGAAGATCACGTGGGATAGCGTCTGAAAACGAGTTCTCTGAATGCAGGTGCGATGCGCTCAGGTGTTATGCAGGCGCAATCGCATACCGATGCTGGATTTCGCCCAAACGGCGGAGGTCTCGTTCCAAAGTGGTCCCCGATGGATTCGAAAGTATGGGAAAACGTTTGGCGTTTTCATCAACATTTTCGTCTGTTTTGTACACTTCCAAGGTGCCGTCATATACATACTTTACGTTGCCACCTCCTTTCAGCAAGTAAGAAACGAGTCGTAAGGTCCTTTTCCCATTGACGGATATTCAGGCTGAGGTCAGGCGCGATTTTTCAATGGCTATCGACAGTATCAACGAAACCAGAGATAATTAACCGCCCAGTATATTCCTAGTTAGCGTCCTTCATTCTGTTACCGCGAACGAAATAATTGTAAGTTTAGACACGAAATTTAAAACACTATTTAAGGCGTCACTTTAGAAGAAATTGATTAAAAGCTCGCAAACCTCATAGATGATTTAACATTTGCTATGAATTTCGACAGAAACAAACTCCTAATTACAAAATACAGCCTCGTATTTCTTCGATCGAGTGTTTTTTTACTTCGGTTCATCGATGCATATCGAAAGAACGTCTGCATGGCCACAGTCGTATTATCGCTGCATTTACGAAACCACTTTCGGAATACATAATAAGTTTCTTTTATTTCTTTCAGCCACGCTCGTTGCTTTTGTACACCGCATGTTTGAATATTATCATATGAACGCTATGCTTTAACTCCTCCTCAAAAGACTCCCAAACATTATCATTCAATCCTCAATTGCTTCAACCTTCACCGTATTCTTTTTTTCCATTGTCTCATTGCTTTAAAAACTTGTTAATTTATTCACATTTCACGAAACGCAGCAAACTGAAACAAACTTATAATTTGCATCGTTTCATCGCGTTGCTTAGGCCTATTTCGACTTATTCTGTTCTGCAGCTCGAGCTTCGGCTCATTGCTACTTAGTTTTATAGACAGATAAAATTGTTTTCTGTATTTCAGAACAGAGAAATTTACATCCTTAAATTTATCACTCTTTCCCTCGTCGTTGCATGATTTCATTTGGGTCATTTGGCTGGTGGATCAACTAACCTTACCATCTCTGCCACGAGGAGGCAGACCCTCTACTCTCTTTAATAATGAACTCTCCTTTATTCGTTAGTTTATATTTCATTTCTTCTTCTATCTTCTATCTTCTTTCATTTTTCTTGTTTCTCGTTTTCCATCCGATCAGTGCGATGTCCGTTCGACAACCTTCTCTTCCAGGTGATCGAGTTCTTTTCTGGGTTCGAAATGGACGCGCGAATCTACATAGCCGCCTTGTTCCCTTTCGTCTGCGGACTCGGCTTCGTGCCAAACCTGGCGTACCTGGCACCTTTTTCCATAATCGGTTTTCTATTCATGTTCGTCGGCATTTGCGTCACCCTTTACTATCTGCTGGACAATTTCCCCGATCCTGGAAGGCTCGAAACGTTCACGGACGTGTTGCATGTGCCGATGTATTGCAACTTGATGCTGTACGCTCTGCACAACGTGACCATGTACATGCCGTTGGAGAACACGATGAAGAACCCGCACCACCTGCCGCGGCTGATTACGTTCAACATGTTGCTTAATACCTGCCTGTACACAGCGTTCGGATTTTTGGGGTACAACAAGTACATGCTCGATACCTGCGACACTGTGATCAAGAATCTCCCGATCGAGGAAACGTGAGTCGATTTAAATATGTATTTCATATTCTTGCTGTAAGGATTAAAAGACGAGACCTTTGTTGTTTCGCGTGGTCGTAGCGCGATCGAGGCTCGAATCAATCCGGGTCATACCAGTGTGTCCTGTGGATGATCCAAATCAAAAAGTTGAAAAGTTTCAACAAATTAATGCTTGATTTCTGAGGAAACGTAGTGTAGATCGTTGTTCAGTAGGGAATGTCTGTCAACGACTTAGTATATTTTGTTTACATTTCGTTTAAGTTGTCACGTTCATGAAACTGACAAGTAGATAAATTCATCGATACGTAATATATCGAGCTTTAGATGACCTTAAGTAAAAAAATGCGTCATTCCATCGGAAAACCGGAAGCGTATCGTGATTCACGAACCTTGACACATAAATCCATATCGAAGTGGTAACTTTAATATGTTTTTCACCGCTACGAATAAATTAAAAGCCTTTTACAATCTCAAGTACCGCTGGTATAATTGCTCTGTTATCGATTGTCGGCTTGTCATTACAAACTTTATTTTTTGAAACATGAAGTGATATTGTACTATTACAAATTTTTTGTTTATCCTTAAACTATACATTATTACAAACTCGATTTTTTTTAATGCGACAAGTTGTATAGTTTTTGATTTCTGCTATCTAATGCCAAGACACTTACAGTCAGTGTAAGAAGTATTCGTACAGTATCCAATTTCAAATAAATGGTTCCTGCACGAATATATGTGATAATATTCTTGCATGCGATGTTACTATGGCTTTTTCCTTTAAAAAAACTGTTTTACACGAATGTCGTACACGTTGTAAGGTATTGGTTTAAAATGACTTTGATGGAATAGAACATAGGAAAACATTGTCCACCGATTATCCTGTTCTAATGACTGACGCGTCATGCAGATTATCTTTTACATTACAACAGAGACAAACGTGTTGTCTTACAATTAGAGATGATAGATGGGGCGATGTTTATGGCGATACAGAAAATCTAATTGCTAAGTGAAAAAGAAATGTGTGTAAATTAATTTTAAATGTACGATCATGTCACGCGATGGGTTAGGTTGGCGTTTAAACTAAAACATACACATGTTTACTAATATAATGAAATTGATTTAATTGTAATAACGATACTCTTACTAGAAAAATGTGAAATCGAAAGCGATTTGATTTTTTTATTTTTTTGAAAGAGGTTCAGAAAACTAAGTAGTAACGAATGTGTTTTTTAAAATTGACGAATGATAAACAAGGTTGTATCACTTAAAGACTTAGATAGGATTTCTAGTACGTCTGTTTGACGAATGCGCCACTGGTATTTAGTAAACGTTATTATCCAGACAAGATTCTGTGCTATAACAAATATTGTCTCTACTGGTGTAAAGCACCTAACGCACAGTTCCATTCCTGACAGCAGCAGATAATCAAACAGAGAATTTTCTTAGACGTCGAACATTCTCGAGATAACTGAATCTTTCAATTAAAAACGAACAGATGCTCGTTATATGTAATTTTTCTCAATTGCTATGTGCACACATATTTATTGCATCTGGAAAACGAAAAATCATTGAAATCTAAAGGGAACACTTTTTTTTATGTTTGAATAATCTTTCTATTAATTGATATGTCGAAAAGTAATTAAACGGAGTGGTCACCGCGCGGTGGTACGTCAAATTATCGTGTTTATGAATTTTCTAATCTTTCACCAAGTAGCTAGATATTATTAACATCGATACCGATATTTTTGCTATTTAGATAAATTTTATCTATTTAATTGATAATTGAGTGTAAGTAATCTGCGGGATCATGATCAGACATCTATACTTTCTAAATTAGAAGAATTCATAATTATGAAAATATTCTAGCGATATTATAGAATTGTTAGCGAATATTTAAAATTATTACCTGAATTTTTATTTCGGTACTTTTGTTAAAAATAAAATATTTTTTTTTTATATAAATGAGGAAGACCTTTTTTAGTAATTATAATTGAACTCATTTTTTGAATGGCATACGTAGAGAAAAACTGTTTGTCAGTTGTAACAAAGTAATACATAGTTCTTAAAATATTATTGAATAATTTTTATCAGATTTTCTATCACTGAAACTTTATTGTTAACAAAAAAATGTGTCCAAAGTTTTCCATTGAGAGATAATATTACAATACTGGAAAATACCATGTTATGTAGTATTTTGAACAGAGTAGTTAATGCAGGATCAAATTTTATTATGCTATGAAAGCCTTCCGTATCATTGGATTTATACACCAATGAAAGTCGAAGTTAATATTTCCATTGAAGCTGATAAATCTATCGAAGTACACTCTGTAACAAAATTAAGTATAGATATCTTGTATTCAGTCCCAAATATTTAAATGTGGATCACCCCATACAGTACATAATATCGATGGTACTTATCTGAAATAATCGAATTATTTATTATGAAAATTAATTATTCGTTATCTGACCAAATGCTTTGCTTCTAATTTAGTTTTAGTCGAAGTAACTGACCATACTACATACGTACGTATAAAATATCAAAAAGACCTATTATGTTAACATGTTACCTCATATTGTAAACAGATGAATTCCACTGAGAATCATCTACGTGTTTAAATTCCATAAATTCTTATCTCGATTTACCGAATGTAAAATTTGCTGGACAAATTGTAAATACCTTTGGAGATATGAAAACAAAAAAATTACTACAAAGTTTGTTTATCATTGGAGATAAATAAATCTCAGAGGTGGTGTTACAATCCGAAAATAGTTGAGAAACATGGGTTTACAGAACGTCAAGTAGATGGAATTTCAATGGTTTATCTACATACATAGAATCAACAAGTCTCTACGAGTATAGTCGTCATCGATTGATATTGTTGGATTAAGGAGTTTAGTTAACAACATTCTTTTACGGATTACGGAGATTCAATTGATCCGTTGCATTTATACAAGTATACCACGGTCATGATTTTTATTATTCTTGTTATTTATTGCACCTCTACTACATATTCGAGCAAACGAGTGATATATGATAGAGCTTAGAAGCGAATTGCTCAGCATCGACAGACGATAGCATGCTACTGTAAGCTCCCATCGACGATAATAATACTTCTGCCAAATACCTTTTTTATTCTGTTTACGTTTTCGGTAAATACCTGAAGGCTTTTTGTAATATCGTGAAAGATACTCAGATGCAATCAGACACTTCGATAGTCGTTTTATTACTTATATATTATCATTCTACGAGGCAATAACTACTGTATTAATCAGAATGGTTTCAATTGAACTGTTATCATTTATGGGAACATTGACTAAGCAGTCAATGGAATTCTACGAATCGATAAAAGCTTAGAAATTCAATGAAAAATGATCAGAATGGTTGCAAATTAAAAATTAATCAAAGTACGATGATTATGACAATTTAGATTTATAGTACTCTTAACCGTTAAACAATTCTTCAGGCCTATAATACACTAAAGAAAATGTAATTACTCTTGCCAGGAACGTTACAAGCAATTTCATAAGAAGAATTTTCTTTTACGATAGGGGTACAAAATAAGAGAAAAAAAAAATTTTGTAGAATTACTTACACAAAATAGATTGAATAATGGTTATGGAAATTAAAAAGTTTTCTATAAGACACTTTAGGATTTTTTCTTTAATAATACTCAGATGGTATTGAATGCATTCGATTTACATCATTTATATATATTTCTTATTTCTTAAATACATATGTTATTATAAAAGTAATATGTTTGTGAGACGTGAGACGCAGACGATGACACACGTGATAATGGCAATGAATAACATAGCAAAGATATAGTTCATGATTGTATCGGATGATCGAAATGATATGCCATAATTGAAAACAATCTTCAAATTTGCGATACTCTTGAGCTGCGTCTAATTTGGAAATAATGTCGATTTACCTGTCATTGATCAGTCCAGTGATCTGATATCTAGGCCGTGTGCATGCGTCCCTCGAGAATTTTAGTATCACTGTTTACACGGTCTCGACGGTGCTTCTTATCGTGCAAACCTCATTATCTAGTGCCTCTTGATTATTTGTATACACGTGTACACGTACTACATTCCGTTGGACGCTTTTCACTTTCGGTGCAATCGGTTTAATCGGTTTGATTAAAGAATCAATTCGCCTACGTCGGTCCTTATCGGTGAATAGTGTTTCAGCATGCCGGAGTGAACAAATGACGGTTTTAGTTTTGAAACGAGGTACCTTTCAAAATAAGAGTCCGGGCTTGTCATTAAAACTCAAGGGATTATTTTATAGCCTTTCGAGTCACGAATGATTGCATAAAGAAGATCGTAAATTTTCCTTTGTTACTTCAATTCTTTACTGTAAGCATGTTAAACTTCATTCCCATCTCTTTCCTAGTTCGACAATTATAATTCATTAAAGAAAATTTAGCAATATATTAAAAGTCCTTTACGAAACATATTCAACTTTCAGAAAAATCCCAAGCGAATATGACTCCATACACTCCTAATCAATATGCGCTAGTCGTTAATCCCTTTTTGTGCTATAGTCCAATATTTGGGAATGTGAGATACGTTTTTTAGGCTTGTCAACATGGCGTGTGTATAAAAGGAGGGGCATTTAAGACAGGTCGTCTGGATAACTCGATTATTATTAAAAATAGAAATAATGTTCGAGACTTTAATTTTATGGAGAAATCGTCGCCTGTAGTTTCTGGTTTTCAGGGGATAGGCTTAAGAGCATTTTAGAACGCAATTAACGTGGGACTTGAAAATGAGTCGCGATTTCTAAGCGCCTGACAATAAAAATACATCGATCAATTTAACATTAAATGATAATCGAAACTTCTGGACAGAATCTGTATCCGATCTTTTGTCACGTGGCGAATGATGTTTGATTAAAATTCAGTATCGTGTTAGATGGGAAAGTGGTTGACCTTATCATTCTTCCTTCGATTTAAGATTGCATTTAGTTTGAATTATGTGTCAAATCATACATTCTTCTGTTCATTACGGTCATAATTGATTTCACCGAAATGATTCATCAATTTCACTGATAATGCAAATAAAGGAATTCCTCTCTGGTCACAGTCAAAGGTAAAAAATGTTCGATATGCACACGCTTTACAACATAGTATCATTAAGGAGTATAATCCCGA
The DNA here is from genome assembly GCF_026283585.1 of Hylaeus volcanicus. Taxonomy (NCBI): domain Eukaryota; kingdom Metazoa; phylum Arthropoda; class Insecta; order Hymenoptera; family Colletidae; genus Hylaeus; species Hylaeus volcanicus. The sequence goes on from NC_071980.1 coordinate 24,249,054, forward strand.
GTCCCAAGTCCTCGCTTAGACTCATCGATGGTTATTGTCATTTTTTCTAAATGATCAGTAAACTTGGTTAAAATATATTTTTTTAAACACAGACTGGTACTATTAAAATAATAGTTCCCTGTGTCTTAAAACAACCTTTTTAATTACCAGATGATATATTTGTATCTTACATGAATTTTTGTTTTTAAATTGTATATAAATTTAAAATTTTTAATGATTTCTTCTCTGTGTTCTATATTATTGTTACTTCTATTTCAGGCTCGCCCAAACCATTAAAATAGTCATTAGTTTGGCTGTCTTTTTCTCGTTTGGGTTAGCTTATTACGTGCCAATGTCAATATTGTGGCCAATGATCGAGTCGAAATTTAAGACTCCCAGTTATGGCAAAGTTGCGTTTCAGTTCAGTGGAATACTTCTGACGAGTAAGTAGAATAAAAACTACAAGTTTTATAAAATCAAGCGAAGTATGTTTTACTTTTCTAAACGTGTACTTTCGTTCTTCTCGACTGTCAAATAATATTGTGGTCTTTGAATAATTTCTATCTTTAAACTGCCATGATAACAAAATATTCTAAATATTTATATGTAATATGCCAATAATTAAAAGTATACGTCCCATTCTTATTGTTTTTATTTCTTTATTTGTTCACAGCACTATTAGCCATCACTATCCCTAACATGATTCCTCTTCTTGGACTACTGACAGCATTAAGCGTAACCACCGTGATGTTATTAATTCCCGTACTGATAGAAACTGCAACAAAATGGCACGAGGCTACGCGGCTTCTTTTAGCGAAGAACATAAGCATATTCCTCATTTGGATGCTCCTGTTGGTAAGTATCAAAAGTAAATGATGAAAATAACGTAACATAAGCACTTTCAGTATTTCCTGAACATTTCACATCATTTTATAAACCTCTATCTCTGCGATCTTTTCTCACCTTTTTGGGAAAGTCATCATACCATCGCTATAAAACTTCTGTAGTTTTTTTTTTTTTATTAAATATAAACACAATATGCGACACGTACTTATGGAATGAAATAATAGATAAATATACGTCTGCGTGTATAAATCATATATCACGTGTGTATTAGGGCTTTTTTATTGTACATGGAACTCGAACATTATCGTTTTAATAACGAGATACCAGCATAAAGCCTTGACAGAGAATGCCAATCTTCAGATTTTTAGGCGATTGCTGTGTGAACTATGGTATGGAATTTTATCAGTTTACCAATAGATATCCTTAGGGAACTTACAACAGATCCGTTGTGAAATATTGATTACGATGAAAAAAGGAGATAGTAGATTTTAATTTTGGTAATACGCACTTTGTCGGTGTCTATTTACAGCGTCGGAAATAAACCATATCAACTTTGGGAAAGCTGTATATTATTCTTCAATGTTTCATTCTTGAGTCGTAAGTTATCAGCAGTCTCTTTTATTGCTGTCGTGCACTTAACGTAACACGCGTGTCAATTTAACTGTCGTGAAAAATGTTAAGTATTCTGTAACACGTGCCTCGATTACCCATTTCCTCGCGTAGAATGTAAAAGGAAATATGAAACTCGATTCGTAATTTAGTTTGACGTAAATACTACCTAATGTTTTTATTACCCAGATCAATTTTAATGCTACAATCCTGTTTTATTTACAATGAAATCGAAAGTATTCTTTGTAAAATATATCTACTAAAGGAGAAATGTACTTTTTTTTTGTTCTTCTTTTGACATTCATTAAAATAAGGAATATTGTGAAGAAAAACTGATCTCAACCGATTAAAATTTCTTTCTTTATTTCTCGACAGATTTTTGGAGCAATTGAGAGTACGTGGTCCATCATTAGAGAATACAATGGCGTGAAAGAGAAAGGGTGTTGATTAGCAGTCAATTACTGAAAATGAACATTTTCCTGAACTTCATGGAATCTCAATAAATTTGATAAGTCGGTAGATTTGTACTTTTTAGTAATTACGAAATATACATATTACTCTAAGTTTCATTTGTAAATTTAAGAATATCGTGTAAGTTATATTTTAGCGTAAAACTGAATAATTTAAGAAGATGGTTGCAGAGTCCGAAAATTAAACCGCAAGGTAAGACGTACACGAAGAGACTTGGGCAAAGTTGCTTACATTATATCATTTTCTTGTCGACTAGAATGAATGTGGAAGTAAAAATACAATAACTTTTCGAACAACTTGCTTTAATTTATTTACAGCGATTGATTTCAAATTGTTTTATACACAGCAACGGAACAGGATAAGATTATATTGCAATGGCATCAGCGCAAAGAGAAGACCTTTAATTCGCGGATGTACAAATTCTTGTGGTAATGAGATAACATCAAGATATATTCTAGAAAACCATGTAACATTCGTTCAGTAGAATTGCCAGAGGTAACTCATATGGTTTATCGATTCCGTATGAATAATTTAATATGCTAAGTGTGAATGGTTGAATAGTCATGAAAACAGTTCTTGGTACAGTGACGATTTTGATTGAAGATTAATGAGAAAATAATTAATTTCTTTTTTAATCACAAGGATTGTATTATAATAAAAATTTTACGAAATTTCTTTTTCGTTTCCAGGTATGGATAAAAGTAGTAGTACTAAAACTAGCTATGTTATTTTTTAAATCGAGTTAAGAGACAAATTTCCGTTCAAATTTCAACTTGTCTTAAATGTAATCTATTCGCATAGTTTCAGAATGATTTTCAATTATCCACACATAATTAAAACGAGTTCATCTAAGCTTAAATTCGGTATTAATTTTATCACGAGGGTCTCGCTAATCTATCGATAACATTCGGATGAATAGACTATTAGGAGTCCGAAAATTCTTAATTCAATTAGTAACGGCCATACCGGCACGCGTGCTGCGTCGCTTTCAAGTTCAATTAGCTAGGTTTCAATTTCTCAGCAGCCGGTCGCTCGAGCTAGGGATACATAAACAGTGATACTTTTCATAGCTTACTCTTTACTTTCGACACGTTTCTCCACGGATCTCAATAACAGTTTAATCATCAGCCATGTAACCCAAATCATGTAACATCAGTCGCGAATGATGTCGTTCGCGATCCATCCGTTTGCACCACTTACGCAACGCTGGAGACCGGCATCGGAGCGAGGCGTCGGTGCCAGCATCGGGAAAAAGAGCGATCGCCAGGGAAAAGAGCTCAGGAGATCACCAGGTATCTGGAGAGGGTAGATATCGTGGAGGGAACGTTGCGATGCACAGAGCGAACCGGATGGAACAGAGGGAGACAGAACGAAGGTGAAAGGGAGCAGGCGAAATGCAGACGGTGCGAAATCCGCTGAACCAGAGTCGATCGCGGTCGCGTTGGCCCTGTCTTCGCGCATTCGTCGCGATGCTAAGGACGACTCGAGACAGTCTTCGGAACCACGACCGATAGAACCCATTACGAGAACGGCCTCTATCTCCCCTCCCACGCGTCGCGACGTCGCTCCTAGTGGAACGCCTGGCTGTATCGCGCCTATACACTCAGGTTGTATATATACCTGTGTAACGCCGAAAAAACTTGGCCAGTCGTGTGCGACGTCTGTCACCGTTCCTCGCGGATTTTCCTGGACGCTCTCCGCTAAAGCGGTTTCACGATCGAATCGTCATCCGCGTTATCGACTCGTGATTTTAAAAATTTCTCGAAACAGATTCCTGAAGAATTCAAACACATTATCGTTGAAGAACGAAGCCGAAGAGGAAATTCGAAGGTAGTTTTTGGTGAGGTACCGCTACGATTAAGTAAATATCCGATCGAGTGCTCGAAGATCGGGGAACCTGGAATAGTTGTAAATCTCCAAAGAGTCGAAAGTTGAAATTGAAAGTTTCGGAGCATCGAGATCGTCCGCGATTGGAAGAGATCCTGAAGTCCGTCCACAGTGACAAGTCAAGAACGATTCGATCATTTTAACCGAGTCGTTCGTCAGAGATCGATGTGCTTGAGCTTCGACATTCCTGTGGACTGCGCATCCCGGGAATTCCCGCAGGAATATCGATAAATTCCCGGTTCGTTGGCGTTCTGGGTCTCGGTACGCGGATCGGACAGTTCTGTTGGCGAGCGCGAAAAAGCGCGGTCGTTCGATTCCACGACCGGGCAAAGTTTATCGTCGCCGTGGCATCGCATCTCAATTATCAGCGATAAGAAATATCCCCGTGGACTATCGAGCGATCCCGATCGAAGAGACAGAAGCCCGTATCGTTGTGCAATTTATTTGTGCGTGGGATTTATTCAGCGGTGTATCGTAGGCCAATAAATCATACCGCGTTGACATTGGCCGAGGCTGCTCCGAGATCGGCTGATAAATCATTATCTCTTCGCAATATACTACCGGACTCTAGAAAAAGATAAAAGTACCGAAGACGACGGGTGGATCGGTAGTTCGGATCGATCGAAGGAACGGATTGGAAGGGGGATCTACGGAGGATAATGTGAATAGAGAATCGGCGGCGGATCGAGCTCCATTCTTTTCACCGCACGTGACAAACCGCGGGAACGAGGAAATCGCCGACGGATTTTTTCTTCTTCTTTTTCTCTCGAGCCTGGAATCAGCCGTCAAAGGTGCACGTGAGTATATTTATGCAAAGTGTATACGAAGTATGAATGCTCGCCAGCGATCAACACCGAGCCGCGACTAGTTTGATGTTCCTCGTTACGCAACCGGTTGGACATTCGATGGAGAACTATGGCAACATTTCGCGAATAGTCGTGCTCGTCTATCGCTATCGATTTCGGTAATTAGGAAGACCGACTCCCTGCGTCGAATTTTATATATCTCTTGAAGTTTCGATGATAACGCGTTGGATAGATAACGGCGTTGCGATACCTGCAGCGGCATGAAAACTTCGGTCGTAAACTGTGATGCATGCGCGTGCACGATGCTCGCGGAAATAAATACTCGCGTGCGCTCTTGAGCAGTGGCAAGGGAAACATTGTTTACTTGGAATCGATTGTTTTGATGTTATTGAACCGAGGTATCTCAAAATTGAGAAAGTTGGGGATAGATGATAGCTTCTTAGTTTTCGGGTGGCAGTTTCAAGTGTTGCTTCAAGAATGATAGCAATCAAGTTTCATAATTTGAAATATAATAATAAGTAAGAAAATTAAAATATATTAACGGTGTATAAATACATGTCCATAAATGTGTATAATTAAAAGGTGTAATTTTCTTATTTTTTATTATATTGCAAATTTTGATATTATATTATCATCGATATATATATATCGATGATAATCGGTTGAGATCAGTTTTTCTTCACAATATTCCTTATTTGAATGTCAAAAGAAGAACAAATATATATATATATATATATATATCGATGGAAAGGAAAATGGAGAGTAAATACAGGAAAGTCGTTTATAAATTATAGAATTCGTAAGAAATCAAGCATATTTTAACATCTGTCTAATAAATAAAATTTAATGAAAGACTAACAGTACAGAAATATGAAGAAACTACGAGAAAAATAAAACTGTTCTTATCGTTAAGAGTCAGATAGGTTATAGAACGTAAAAATTGTTTGTTGTGACTAGCTAGCATTGATTAACTTAAAATTTTCCATGGAAACCAGTGAACGATATCTATTTCCTCATTTCTCTCTTAGTTAAGGATCAGAATAAATTCATTTTTGAGTCAGCTTTAATTTTAAAGTGTACACTTTCGTTAAAATTTCTTTTGAAATTGCTATTCCGTTTTTAAGTAAGAGAATGGAAGACAAATGTTATCATTTAAATGCAAATTTCAACGGTATCAATTATGAATTCCAAAGTAGCGAATATCGAATGTTAGAAATGACTAAGTACTGTTAACTACTGTAATTTGAATTGAATGAATAATTTATCTTACTTCAAAATTCGATTATTCATTTTACATTGGTGAAGTACATTTGAGAAGTAAAAGTACTTGCATTAGCGTATCACCTCTAAACAGAGAATACTATTTCAAACACTTTCATTATCTTATTTGCCACATTTACTACACGATAAAAACAAATAATGTAAACTGTACGATTTCCAACGAAGACATCTCGTACCTCTACGAAAGAAGTTTTTCCTCCATTTTCAACTATTTTTCAGACAAAGAAACTCAACCTAGAAATTTGTTTAAACGTTATTACGGCCGCGCTTATCACCTACGCGAAGCTCTGACATTAACGACTCCCCGGTGAGAAACTATTTTCCGTAATTTACTGTCATCGGTGTAGATACTGTTAAAACGTTACAAATCATTCGTATATGGTTGTCGAGGTAGTTGTGCGTCCTAAGAAACGATACGGATTCCGTGGTTGAAAATGGCATGTGCCAAGGTCCGTTCTAAAAGTCGCATCGTCAATGGCACCAAGTTGTTATCGCGCACGCCACTTCGGCGGAGCCCCTTCGAGATATCGGTCGCGTGGCTGTCGATTGCACCGGAAATCGGAGCTATTGACACCCTCCCTACCAGCCATGTTAACCATTTTATTAAAAAATTATTAAAAAGTTACAGGGAAAATTGCTTGGCGATATTCGTATTGATTTATGGCATTGATTTAATGTTTTGAAAATGATTGAGTTTTCAGTTTATTTTTATTAAAAATATGTACAATAATTTGCATTATGAAGTTTTTATACGTGTTGAAAATATCAGTCACATCTGGTTTGTGAATTTGTCTGAAATATTTCGAGGAAGTTATAATTTTCTGTTAATTTTATTGTAAATTAAAATATATGTAATAGAATTGTGTATAATTGTATATATTACTTTATTTGAATTGTATTCCTCTGAAAAAGGTTAACGTGATTGAGACATTAGTGCCATTCATATACAAATAACATAGCAGTCAACATTTCAACATCACTTTAAAAAGCTCGGAACAAATGAAGACTTGTTTAAGACATTAAAAAAATAACATGCCTTTTTAAAAATTAAACGTAACTGAAACATTAGTGTCATTCATAGACAAATAACGCGGTAGTTATTACTTTCAAAGAATTCTTTAAAAACTCTGAACAAATACAGTTATGACGAAATTAGATTAGGCGAAGGTTATAGATACACTGTTACGTACAAACATTGTTTCAAGTATTTTCATGGCAACATTGAAGACATATCTTTCGACGTAGTAATTGTAAACGAAAATTCTTTTCGTTAAAATTAGTCTTGCTTTTGTTGCATTAAATTGATATACTTTCCACTAGTATTTCTGTTAATTTATTCTCTGATTCCTCATTACACAAATATTATAATCATCACCCTTTAGCTCGCATTTCATAGGCTATAATACTTTCATCTACTCCCGATCTCCGGTCGAATCTTTAGGAATTAATTATCTTCATTTTCAAATAAACCATTTTTTCTTGTTACTAATTGCTTTCAAGATTACTTTCAATTTGTTTGAATAATTAATTATTAGCGAAACTTCTGATCAGCTAATTTCTCTTTGATCAATTCGTGTGAAACACAATGGTACCGATGCATTGCTGTAAACACCATTAGCTGCAAAGAAATTGATTTCTGTGAAACGTTTAGTATCCTGGCTCTACCTTCGTCGTCATCATTAATCTTAACTGACCTTCCTTTTCGCTGTTTATCCTTCATGCTAGAATCTATCACGTTAAAATGTAGTAAACCAGTTTGTTACCAACTTTGAACCAACAGTTGAACCAACTTTCAGACTCTGAATTTAATTATTAATTAAATATTTGTTCTTCTGCAAAAGATACCTGTAACTTTTATGCTTCTCAAAATACCAACATATCGGTATAGACTGGTTGACAAAATTGAAAATATGGTTTGTGATATCTTCTTGTCGCAGAGTACATAAAAAACAACGTCTGAAGATAATATTCTGTGATCTTGAAAAGTCTTCAAAATACGGAAAAAGCATTTCTCCATATAATGAATATCTGAATATATCGGAATGGTTGAAAACAAATAACATGTATACGTACCTTAAAAGGTGGAAAGGTTGTGGAACAAGATGGTACCCATATAATTCAATAAATACATATATCAAAATTTAAACGAGCCTTTGAGTATTTTTTAAAAATTGTTACGAACTGTCTGGACAACTCGATATACTTAGGGCTCCGTCAAAGTCTCTATACCTGAAGCGAAACAGTTCTAATCACGAGAATAGAACGTTACGCAACACTTTACAGGAAAAGGGAGCTGTTATGTGACATTTGGCGAATCACGACCGCGCGAATTTCCACACACACTGGCCACGAGAATTCGTGCAGATATTATCCCAGGTATCGGTATTTTCAGACCGAGATTCGCGATCACCGCGCGATTAGTCGTATTTGTAAATCTCCGATACACCTGGATCGCAGCATAATTCCCCTTAACCAGTGGTTACTCGTGACTCTTTTCTGTCCTTTGCTTACATCAGGAATATTTATTAGCCACTTCGCGAGTCCTTTCTCCTTCCTGACATTAGAAAGTCCTACGTCCATTGTGTACTTACGTTCCCGTGGAAGCGTTCAAGGATAAGTCCCAGCTGCAACACCGTAATTGCATGGTGTGCAGAGTTTGGTCGATTCCTGCTACACTCGATTATTCAACGTCTTCGACTCGTGCCTAGATCTCAACCACACCCACGAACGCCTAGAAGACTAAGTGAAGTTCGTAGAGACAAAGAACTTTACAGATATTTACAGAATTTTTATTTTTCATGAATTCTTTTGGTCGATGAAGACAATCCAACAGTGGTGGTCAAGATTTGATAACGAACTCAGAAATAACAAATAGTTATTTTTTAAATTACTTGCGTTCGATTACTGAACATTTGACTTTAGATTTGAAGTAGTTGAAAGGATTATATACCTGTAAGGTGGAACTGAAAGGATAATGTTTGTTATTTACAAGTAATAGAACAAACTTTTCGAAGGCCAATTCATTTTGGAATCTTTGATATATTAAAATAGACTTAACCTTTGCGCAATAAGTAGACTGAGGGTGTTAATGAAAATTGATATTTCTTCGGATATAGATAAGGAAATGAAATTTAAATGAAAGTTTCTCTTATTTTTCTAAACAATGCAACGTGTATTTTCTCATTGATATTTCATATATTTTTGAATCTGTGTATCGAAGTAATACTATACAAATTTCATAATAATCTTTTCCTGTGAGGCTTTTCTACGCGAGATTTAGCCTTTAGTGTCTTAACCTCTAGAGAGTCAACCTTCTATACAATTTGCTACATATTTGACATCACTGTGGAATTTAATTCACACCTCCGTTGTTTTTACAATCCGTAATCTACATTGCGTTACACCTTCATTGCACTCATCGAGGCTCGTGGCAGTCGGTTGCTCAATGGATCGACAGAATGCAACAACGATAGAACAAGTGAAGACAAAGAAGATTAAAGGCGTTTGTGAAACTCTCCTTATTCCCTATGGATTGTGCAACGTTTGTTGAGCGATGACGATCTATAGCTTCCAATCTTAACTGGCTGCATTCGCGATTGTCCTCAGTTAATGACGATAATGACTCCATGCGACCTTCAGGATAAACGGAAAACAGGTGTGAGAGAAAAAGGAAGTCCGCGATGAACTAGACTATTAAATTTAATTTTCTATGTCTTGACATCATCTTGATTCGAATTACGTATTGAACAAAGCGCGTTAAATTGTCTGCATTATTCTGGGTGTGCTCGTTTCTTCCAATTATGAGCATTAGTCACTTAATTACTATGCAATAAAGCTACGAGAACAAAGATGGCGTTCTTCGATGTAGAGCAATAATGGCCAAGGGCAAACAACACGCGTGCAACCGAATGGCGTCTCTCCTAATTTGCTGGTTTTTGTTAATTGTTGATGCTAACGACACCGGCACACATTTTGCTACAACAAACAATTCGGATCACGAATGTCCATTTAATTAAAATTTCATGTCAGCGGACTTGAGTTTTAAGGTGCCCCAATGACATTCAATATGAAACCTCGAGCACATTGCCACTCATCTTTAACGCAATTATTCTCTCTTGGACTCTTGGAATCTTTGATTACCTGAAATTTCGATTTGACGTTGATTAGAATCTACACTCGTAAGTTGGGAATTAGAGTAATCTATATGATAACCACGAAACAGTAATCCATGTCTCGACGGAAAATTTTCGCCGATACAAAAAGACCTACGTCGATCGTTATACTATTGCGAATTTTGCCAGACATTGGTTACACAGCAGAAGATATCTTTGTTGTGAAACCTAGTTTCGTGAAATCGCGTGAAAATAGATTGGTAAGATCTTCACTGGATGATCACCTATTTCGATAAGAATTTAACGTTTGCGTAAAGTGATTCGATCCATAATTTCTTCGATCTTTAGATTTTGTTAGTTGGAATACCTGAAATTCGTACGAAATATGGTGAAAATTTATTGCAGAAGAATCCTGCATTACAGAAGCTTATTTTGTATTATAGAAATGGACTTATTTCATATTGTTGATAATTACTATTGAAGACAAAGCGAATCCCAGTGATAATTGTAAACAAAATGTTTTGAAACTAATGAACAAACAGTTGGAAAATTTAACTTTTTGTATTTGTTGTTTATTCTATTCTCCAATGTCAAATTATGAATGAAACTACGGATTTCTCTCATTCAGGGGCATTTTTCTATAGCTCCTTGGATTATGAAATAATCTAGGTTAGATTAATCAATGAGAATTGTTCACAATGTATTGACTTGGAGCAGGGATTGTAGATTCTTGTATTATACAATACATATAGTGAAAGACAGTTCAGTCTTAGAAGTAGTTTCAGTCGTACTAGGTCAGACGTTTTAGTCAGCCATCGTAAGAGATATGACTAATTGTAAATAAATGTCATTCGATATTGATTCTTTTCCTTCCGACAATATAAAATATTTTGATAATACTCGAAATTCTAATTAAATGTATCCGTTTCTGTTTTTTAGATTCACCATGGGGAAGGATACGAAGGACACGTCAGCCTCAGATAATCCCATGCAGGAGTTCAATAGCAGGTAAAATTTTGTAGTCATTTTACTTCTAATTTCCATGAACAGAGTCCTTAATAAATTTTCAAAGTTAGAAATGGTCAGCAATATTCAATTACTACGTCTTAGTAATTATTTGTTCCTGACTTTTTAAAATGTGTAGCGTAAGTATGATGTAAATACTGTATGATGTAACGATATGTAAACACACAGCAAGTTACGTAAGTGATTTTAAAAAATTGGTGAATTCATGAACAGTGCGTGTAAGATTATAGTGATCAGATTGCAACGATAAGCTTGTTCATATTTCTGATACGAGAAATTCCAACCGACTTAATTGACTTCTTCATCATGACGTCGGTATATGATTGATATATTCTAACATCCTCGTTCTTTTATCACATAGGTTTAACAAAGTTTGATAAAGCACCATGTGTTAAGTTTGACAAATCACTTAACTTCGTCGTCGGGGGCTGATTAATTTAATTTTAATAGATTGATGCAAATGAATTGAATATTGCATCATCGTAATTGTAAAGGAATCTTATCGCATGTATTGGGATATTTATAAAATTTATGTAAAATATATGGAATGTGTTATTTGATTTTTTGTGACTCTTTTCTGACACGTTCGTGGTATATTGTAAACTATAAACGCTAAACAAAATTGGACCTCAGTTTTGAAGAACAAATAAGTCATGGAGCACTGTAAATAATAATTTGTATAAAATGAAGAGTACTGATGTATTGCTTTTTTTTTATTGTCAGCACTAAAATTGCTACTATCAACATTAGCAACTATAATGAGAAAGATGAACTCTACGATCCCTTCGAGCACCGTGACAAGAAGAACACCAATTCGTAAGTTTCAAGTATTAATTAATTAAATTAATTATCCATATATTATTTATACTGTTGCATACTTGTTTCTTAAAAATACCTTTCTCGATAACATGAGATGCACACCCATGATAAAACATATAATACTTATCTCTTGTGTTACAGAGATCTAGGTGCTTTGGCCCATATTCTAAAATGTTCCCTGGGCACAGGAATCCTCGCCATGCCGAACGCGATTAAAAATGGCGGACTCTTGTTCGGTGGAATCGGTACTGTAATTATTGGAATTATATGTGCGCATTGCGTTCATATACTGGTACGATCCTCCCACGTGCTGTGCAAGCGAACGAAAACACCTAAAATGACGTACGCGGAGACAGCGGAAGCAGCGTTTCTTTGTGGACCGAAACCAGTCAGACCTTTTGCAAACGCCAGTCGAATATTTGTAAAAATTGCATTGTGTTGCACGTACATAGGTGGTGTGTGTGTGTACGTAGTCTTCGTAGCGACCTCGATTCAACAGGTAAGCTCCCCCTGCTTTACATTCTTGGTTTCTGACTGCGAACTTCTGCTTCGCGACACTAACAATTATAGCTTTTTCATGGATTTCTTTTTTCTACTCACAACTTTGAGTCTTTCTAACTGAAACAATATATTTCAATATCTAACAAAATGTTTCCGATAGCTATGAATCACGCACATCGCTTATACACAAGCGCAAGTCAATTATTTAATGCTTAAAGCTTTTGAAGTGATTTTTAAATATTTTTAATCTTAAATTGTAATTATCTCAGGCCTGAACACGATCCAAACGTAAAACGTTGACGATAAACTGAGATGACTCTTATTAATTAATTTTATTGTCGCAAGCCTTTGCTACGAAAGCCTGGTTTTTTCAGCAAATATTGCATGTCACGAGGATCACATAATATAATTCTTAGCTTATTGTTATCTTGCTTTTTCTATCGTGGCGCGAAGATTACAAAGTTCAGTTTATTCTTTGGAAGGCGAAGCAGCATTAAATGATTACGGAGCATGTATTAAAGTATTAAAATCGTGTTAAAGCCACGAATTTAATCTGCAATGTCATATGTTTATGAACACGAGTTTAAATTAAAGGAACTGCTTGGTACAATTGCATTCTCTTCCTATGAGAAATTTCAGCTTCTTGGAAGAAGTACTGTTTCTTTCTTTAAAAATGTATTTTATCAGTTCCATCTGACAATATTAGAATAATATCCACAATTTCGTAATATGACAACCTCACAATAATCATTCAACATTTTAATAAATATAATATTTATTTGCTCTGGATTTCGTAAGATAAATTGTATTAGAATTGTATGATTTTTGATACATACTGTCAACGAATGGAAATTTTGGCGACGAAAAGAGCGCTGATAACATTTGTTCGAATGTTAAGATGCCGATACTGGAAGTTTTAATACCACAGGACTACTGATATATTCAGATTTATTTATTACATATGATTAAATTAAATTATTGTCGTGGAGATTATAAAGAGATTTTACGATTAGAAATTAAACATTCCCGTCACCTTTATTTATAAAATATTGACGATATTGTTTGGATTTGTATTAATCCTTAAAAATTCCTGATTATCACTTTTAATATGATATTTCGAGGTAGACGTTGATCTTATACTTTGGATATTTCGAACATTTTCGTATGTAGATTTCGATTAATTCACTCGCAATTTATTTTATAGTAAATAAATAAATTTTTGTCAAATCAGGACACTACACTCTGACTCGAATGTTGCATTTTAATTAATTTAATTCGTATGGATTAATTCCGATATGCATTATCGGAATGCAGATAAGCTGCAAAACTAGTTTAATTTGCATTTATTGCGTTTCATTCGTTCTCGTGCATCGTTATACGTATGTACATCTTTCTCCTTTTTTCTCCGATCACAATGGAAAATCTGTGCCAACACGTAGCCTCGAGACTTGTTCCGACATGATTGACCTGTAGAATCCGGCCTGCCTGTTTCACGAATTAAGTACACTCCGTTCAATCTAGTTTCAAACGACTACATAGTTGAAAACACTAACTATACATTAACGAATACTAACATTAATCAAACCCTAGAGAAACAAATTTTTTTGTATAAAAACAAACGACAAAAGTTTACATCTATTTCGAAGAAGTGGAATATTTCTTCTTTCATCCTCCATATATTTATAATATATAAATAATTACGATTCGATTGTACGTTCTTTAAGATATTTTATTTAATATGTAGATCACTCTTTAGTCATTGGTAAATATTACGATTGATTTGTCGCGATACTCTAAATGTTTCTGAAGTTGATCATATTTTACCACTTCGATTGAAATATCCATCGTTTCTTTTCAGATAGTCAACCATTACAGTGGTGCGGATATATCACTCCGTATGTACATACTCACGCTGATTCCACCGACATTATTGCTGGGACAGGTGCGAAACTTGAAATACATGGTGCCATTTTCCATGGTCGCCAATATCTGCATGATGGTCGGGATCGCGATAACCCTTTACTACGTCTTCAGCGGTGTTCAAATGTCGACAAATGTGAAGTTGTTCTCGTCGTTCGAACAGCTGCCCATGTTCTTCGCGACTGTGTTGTTTGCCATCGAGGGAATTGGCGTTGTAAGTGCTCCTTTACTCATATTTAACAATCACTACCAAATTACCATTTAGTATATACCATTTAGAAATTTAAATACTTACACTTTTCATTCTTTCTTCGTGAGAGTACTATCAACGCAACCTCAGTTGAATTATAATTGATTAAGTCACGTTTCAAACATTTTTAAAGATTAAAGATACTACGAATCGGGTCATGTTTGTGTTCATTCTTACGAAGGAACCTCGACAAACATTGGTAATAATCTCACGAACCTATACAAAGTAAAATCCACTAATAATAATGTCATGGACGTGTAAATCAATTTTCAATTTGTATCTTATATATACGTTACCTCAATAACGAGTAGGTAAACTCTGTAGAAACAATGTGAAACATTTATATGACGCCAACAAACTCTTCCTTCTTGACTTATAAACACTTACCCATCTAATACCTTGACGATTGTTTATAGAGTTCATATAAATACGATCTCTGTATGATTTTTCCTCTTTTCATATCGCACAATATCAAACTGACTTATCTCATTAGAACAAGGCTCATCACTTTATCATTAATACAAAGAAATTGATAAAAATGATTGCGTTTTTAACTGCGATAAGCTCTTTTGAAAATTCGTAATGTCATCCAAGCGCCCACACTTCTTTCTGGGACACGTTATACAATTATAAAGTGATGAAATTCACGTATTGATTCATTCAAATGAATTTTTTAACAGGTGATGCCCGTGGAGAATAGCATGCGGAATCCGACACATTTTCTCGGCTGTCCGAGCGTCCTTAACATAACTATGTCGATAGTGGTGGCTATGTATGCTGTATTGGGCATATTCGGTTACCTGACTTATGGAGAAAAGGTTCAAGCGACCATCACATTGAGTATACCAACTGATGAAATGTAAGTATTCAGTTTGTCAATTTAAAAAATAAACAAAGGGAAATTAAGGATATAAAATGTAAAGCTTGCTTCCTATTCAGTCACCTTTTTATTGGTTTATTCATATATATGGTTGTTAACAATAATTAATAGACGTTCCAAATTTTCCTCCATATAATAATAATAATAATAATAAAAGATTTCTCGATATTGAGTATACTTCGAAATAAATTATACTTCGTTCAATAAAAATAAAAAAATAAATAAATCACATAATACAAAATAAATAAAATAAAATCCTCTTCTAAGGTGAACGTATTCATTTACAGACCGGGACAAGCAGTAAAAATTCTTATTGCCTTAGCCGTTTTGTTTACTTATGGTCTGCAGTTCTACGTGCCAATGGAAATTATGTGGAACGCCATAAAGGACAAATGTAGTCACAAGTTCCAAGGCCTGTGCGAAACACTTATGAGGATTGTCATGGTGATTTTCTCAAGTAAGTAATTTGTCGTCATTCGTAATTATTAGGTCCCTTAATCTCATCCAATAATTTATTAATGAATCGTAAAATTATATTTAATTCATTGCTATTCCACAAATATTAATAAGAAATTAAGGTACAATGCATTTACGTCTGCTGACGTGCACTTGAATGAAATAGAACTCTCGTATTCTAATCATATTATTTGTTATTATCTTAATACGTTGCCCTTTGCGGCCTTTACCAGATACAAATTTCTAATGCCAACTAAAACATAAACTACTGTTTCGATTACTGTCTCTATTTCCTTTTTCCTGTAACGTCAAAGATATCGCTACGGAAGGCATTTCTCAGCATGCGATAAATCATAGACGATCGTTGAAATTTTTCATCAAATTTTATGTTGTAATAAATTGCTGCTACTAGTGGAAACAGATAAACACGTCGTTTCAATATTACCGTGATAACGAGTCGCGATTACTCTTCTAGTTTATTGCTGGTTTACGCTATCGAGCATCAACCAGACGCGTGTGTTACTTTCCTAAGAAAGAAAGAGAGAAGTACGAGTTGTAATGGAAAGGTGGAGGCAGACTGGGCCAGGGAAATACCTGTTGGTTCTGTAACCGCATGACTCACTCGTCAGTCGTAAGCACCGTTCAATGACTCGTGCACGTTCAACTCATTCAGAAACCTATACGTTGATATTTAGGTACACAGCTCGTGTTTTGACTCCTCAATGCTGGACTTCCGATTTCCTTAGTCATAGTAGAAATAAATTTGCATACATATATGTTTTTTTTTTTTTAAATATTTTGTTTTCACTTTATATTTTAATTAAGTACCGTATCTATCATATTATCAAAAACTATTTATTATCATCTACTTTCAATCGAGTAATTAATATTCGAAGGATTAATTTTCAACAATTTTTGAAGTTCGATTTATGAAGTCCTGTATGATTACGCTTATACCTAACTGGAGACTGAAAAATTGACTCGAGAATAAGATGCTCTGTAATCACGCTTAAAAAAACAATATAACGTGTGCAATGACATGCTTTACAAGCAAGCAAAACAATCTTGACTACTCATTCTCAAGTACGAGCACGCTTGAGTACTTCTGGAGTCAATAGACCTTACTGTTGATAATCTGTGCTTATGTTTGTAAACATTTAAATGTTATCACTACTTTGTATCTCCGCTGTTAGCTTCTATCAATATCCCCAATGTTTATCGTTGTATCAGTATGTATTAAATAAATCGGCGATAGTCCAAGCCAGCACAGGTAATCGAGATTTCAGATCGGGTGTTCTCTATATTTTGAAATACTATAATAAATGTTAATATTCTCATATTTGCGTATTCTAGCGTACATATGTTTCACATTCAGTTGTATTAAATATACATGTATATAATATATGCATATATCTAACTAATAAAAGTAACGAAATGTATTTAACAAATAACGAACTGATCCACGAATCGACAACATATTTTTAACTTTACATGCCGCGGTTATAAAGTACTGCTATTTCGTAGGGATCCATGGAACTGATTAAATATACAATTTAAATCACGTTTAGAGAACTTGTTTCGGAAGGTTAAAGTCGCTCAGTCGTGCGATGAATGGCATAGTGATTCCGCGCACCTACATGTCGTGCAGCCATCGAAAACCTTGGCTTCGGAGACCCAATGCTTATTTAAAACGAGTAGGGATAGCATGAACTTGACCATTTGTCCTTTAGCCGACGAAAACCTGTGCACATCATTCTGCATAACAATTAGAGATGGGTAAAACCTTATCTCGATAAAAAATTTACTCTTCGCCTTTTCATTACCAGTTATCGCACTTACGTTATTAAATCTCCTTTATCCTAAAATGACGTTTACATCCTGCGAAATTCAACGATTTTCTTTAACGAATGTTTTTTTTCAGTCATCGTAGGGTTGCTAGTGCCCAACCTGGAACCGTTCATTTCTTTGGTGGGCGCTGTGTTCTTCTCCGTCCTGGGCATCAGCATACCAGCGATAGTGGAAACAATTTCATGCTGGGAGGGCCACCTGGGCAAATTCAACTGGAGGCTCTGGAAGAACGGTGTGCTTCTGGTGTTCTCGCTGTTCGCATTGGTATCCGGCTCGTGGGTCTCCATAAGGGACATAATCAAAGAATATACAGAATCAAATTAGTGGTTTCCTTCGAGGAAGAAGAAATCACCGAAACCAGTATACGCCAGAACATCTTCTTGACGTTCGTTCAAGAAGAGCGACACTGTTACGATTACCGCAACCTACGTTGCGTTGGAGCATTTATTCTTAAGACCTTTCATGTACATTCTGTATTTATTTTGACATTCTATTTAAGCATCTTTTTGTAACACGAATAACGTAATGGTTAGTTTGATTATTATGAAATTAGTTGTAAAGTATCGTCGCGTATCGTTTCGCCCAGGATTTGTTTCTTTATTTGTAACGAATTTAAATTAGAGAGAATTAGACGGAAGTAACGATAAAAAAAAGAGCATCGATAGGAGGTAAAGTTTTATTTATTGTAAATATACGCAATAGGAAAACGAATTTTAAAGGGAGAAGTGAAATTTTCGTACATATAAGAGTTTACTGATAGGGTGAATCTTGTTTAATAGTGTACATACATTTATGTAACGTAGCTGTAAGTGCACTTGAAAATATCGAGTTAACGATCTAACTATTAGAAGTAATTATTTTTTATACGAAGAAAACAAGTGTACTTGATTGTACGTAAAATTTATATTAAACTATTTATAGAATTCTAACACAACGCTCCCAATTGTATTTAATGAATCTGAATCCCAAAACATGGCGGTTGTGAAGCGTGGTTTTTTCATCAGCAAACGTGATGCAAACGCAGTATACAACAGATATCGATTGCCTGCTATAAATTGTTAAATTATTATAGAAGCCCTAATAGAATTTTAATACGGAAATTACGAGAAACTTTCAACGCATTAATTTGTGTATAATTGTTTCTACATTGCACTCGCGAAATCTGTTGATTTCTACTATTACGTAACTATTAAATAGACTTTTATAATGTTAAAAATATTTTTCCATTCGTGTCTTTCGCTCTAAAAAGCAGGATACACGCGTTGAAGTCCGTCAAACGATTCAGTGGGTCGTCGCGGTGGCCTGCGTACGACACTATTCGTTTGCAAATTCGACGATACGAAAATCTCCTCTACCGTTAAATTTGATGTTTGCAATTTACGCTGAGCACAACCCCATAAAACTCCAGTAAGGAGGAGAATGTAGATACCGATGGTCAATGGAAGATATTGCAGATACCGAGTTAATTGTAAAAGCCGAAGTACTTGATACGTGTCCGGCATACGAACCAACTCCAGCGTCTCTCCCTGTAAAATATAACTTTGTTATTAGTTTAATCACCTTATTCGTTGTTTTAAGAAGATTGTAATCGTATCATTAACCCTTTGCACTTCGAATTATATTTCAATTTTGTTTTTATCTATAATTTGATGAAATGAAACTTTTTAGGTGACTGAGTTTCAAACAGGATCGTTGACACAAATGCTGCATCCTTTCTACCGTTAAATAGCCATCGAGAATCTTTACGGTATCTTTATTGGTTATCGAGGCATTGACTCGTAACTGGTCACGCGACTCACATTGAATTTATGTAAGCACTTTCATATTTGCTCAATTTACGTAACGCGTGGGTCTGTGCGAAAGAAATCAGGCCGAAATATCGATCAGTTTTCATCTCGAAAGCAAAACATTAAAATGCGTTACATAATATATTTAAACTTCCATGGTCAATGTATTAATAGAGAAAGGTGTTAGGTATTTGTATTTTTTTCAGATTAAATGTTTTCTTTTGGGAGAAATGCTATTAATGTATATTATTAATAATTTCGCAAAGGTAACAGTGCAAGACGTAACGTTTTAACTTGTTTAAAGTATTAATCTTCATGTCTTTGATATTTGGATAATTATCTAAAGAGAATTATTTTATTAAATATGATACAATGTATAACCACGCCCATTTTGTAAAATACTAATGTAGAAGATAATGATGATTTAGAAAAAGAGCCTTACACTTTTGCACCATAGGATGGGGAAGTATCCTTCGCTGACATTTGCGAGAAGTTCCACTGGTTGTCTAGTCAGCTTCAGATTTACTTGCGAAGCCTTATTACCAGAAATTGGTGCGCCACTCACGTGTTCGATAATAATAAACGTTTCATGGAGATCTTTGTCGGGTTTCAAGCCACGAGCATACGTTAGAAGCTCGGGATCGCCGTGGAGAAAGTGTGGTTCCGAGGAAACTACAGGTAATTTCTGTAACGAGCCAAACATATTATAGACAAGTACTTCTCATTATTCGACTGTGAATATTTATACACACGTACATTTTAAACTATTTTCATTCCCGTTTCATTTATTTGATTTTCACACGTTATCGACAAAGATTAGCGAATTTGCAGAATTAGAGTAAAAAATTATCATCTAAACAAGGATAACCATTTCTTGTAAAAATGTATCTCATTATGTTTGTACGATTCTTGCTAACTATTAAGTGTATACCTTTTAATGGCACTCAATATACTTTGTTTCAATAAATAGTTAAAACTAACAGAATGCTAATAAATTTAATTTGATCATTGAGTGCTAGTAAATTTGTACAATATTTAATGTAACATCTTAAAAATATTACCTGACATTCTGATGTGTCTATTAAACCTTGTGGCAGACACTTAATTTCATCATTTACCCTCGGACAGTAACATTGTGACTCGTTCAAAAACCATGCCCTTTCGTTTAACGCAAATTTCGATCCTTTTACACCGTGTATCGTAACTTCTTTCACGTAATCAGCGTTTAGAGACCTAAACACGTTAACAATTCATATCGGAAAGCTTTGAGTTTATGTTATCACTTTCGATAATAATATTATTGCACCTGCACATATCCGGCGAGAACGATGCAACGGAAGATAATGGCTTTACTAATGGTGCCCAAAGGATAGTGTCGGTTCCTCTCACTTTATTACAACTATCAGAGTACCACAAATCTAGCATTCTCTTTTCCATATAGGCTGTTGTGTCGCCCAAGAGACTTATGTTCTTTAAGCCCCTGTTAATAGTAAATGGACCACGAATAGTACCATTCATCTGTCGAATAAAGAAACTCAATATAATTATTTATATACAAGTCGCGGTCTTACATGTAATTACATTTACAATTATTTATTAACATATTATTGTAGTGTCCGCGCCTCCCATACCCAACAATAAGGAGTCAAATAAGAACACGAAACGTAGGGTACGGGATTGGTCGCGTAGGTAAAGCGGGTCGACTGTGGATCCGAGGATCGTGGATTCGAATCCCCGTGCCTTATTTTTCGTTTAGACTCCTACATATGGGGGCTCGTCCGGGATGGGGGGTTACAGCGGCAGAGGACCGGCCAGTGACGATGAGTCACGATGAACAACAATGCCACGCGAAGGACGGTGTCGTGTTGACGGTGGAGCGGGCAACAATGAGGCGTCGAGAGAGAAAGAGAGAGGGGAGTACACTCGCGAAAGAGGGTGCGGCGCGCACTGCTGTTGAGACGCAAAACCCGAGAAAACGGACATTCGAGGGCGAATGAATGTCAATTCAGGATAGCCAAGTGTAGTATCCGCGCCTCCCATACCCAACAATGAGTCAAATAAGAACAAGAAACGTAGGCTACGAGATTGGTCGCGTAGGTAAAGCGGTCGACTGTGGATCCGAGGATCGTGGGTTCGAATCCCCGTGCCTTATTTTTCGGTTAGACTCCTACATTATATTATAAATTCATAATCTATTTATTCGCTGAATGCAGAAAAGCTATTTAAAGGAAGCCTTTGGCCATATTAAATGCTTGCAAAATATTTTCAATTAATATTCCGATATTTGACAGATTTGATCGGATTATATCTCATATCACTCTGACTATTAAATGTTACCCTTTGAAAGAAACTCAGGAGATAAATTCCTTCATCTTCTGTTCGTCTTAAAACCGGTGGTGGCTTAGATTCGAGCGTTTTGCATATGAGATTTAATTCAGGAAACTTTTTCGTGTTGCACGATACTTTAACTCCATTAAACAGTAGATCGGTGGGACGAGCTTTCAGAAAAATACTACTGCGGTTTGGAAATAATTTCGGTATGTGGTCACCGTATTTTTCCATGAAATTAGGGGGCAAGGTCGTCAACTGCAAAGAAATATTCTTATTAAGCTAAAGTAAATTATTTTCGAATATCGATAAATTTAATTCGGAGAGTTAAATTCGAAGAATTTTATTTAAAAAGGATGATTTATTTAGATTACGTCCTTGAAATATTTAAATATTTTAACGCATATAGTATCATTTGCTTAATTGTTAGTAACATTTAACATTCTATTTGTATTTTTATTTACCATTGATATGGTGCCTATATATGCCGGATTTAATATCGTTACTTTATCATGTCTAGTTACATTCAGGCTCTGCCGTTTGTTGAAGGCGAATGTTGACCTCGTTGTGTACGTGATTTCGTCGTTTTCCTCATCAATATCTATCACTTGTTTTTCGAACGTTTCGCTAGAATCGAAATGGTGAATATTTAACAGAAAAAAATCTAACAGATTTTATTAAAGCACAGTTGTTTTCACGTATTTAGACTCGAATAAAAGGCAAAAAGCGAAATAAAATCCAATCGACTTTGTATTAGTTTGTTAAATCTAAACTAATGTCTAACGCAATGAATTGGATAATATTATGCTTACTCATAAATAAAGGGGCCATATTCGACGAAATTTGGATTTTCCCCTCGCATTACGTCGTCAGGATTAGTAACATTGAACAAGTAACATGTCAATTGTAAAGGTATAGGATTTCTCCACAATTCGTAAATTGCTGTACCATCCACGAGGTTTACTTTCTGAAGATTATGTTACGTGAACGTTGGTTAAGTGAGTTTCTTTTTCCATATAAATTACGAATTAGTTAAAAATTTATGTAGACAATTGTACGGGACTTTTACATAAAATGTAAAAATTAACGTCATCACAATCATTGTTTGTCTTAATTATATAGCATTACCATTAAATACTCAACTAGTTACATTAAATAGAAATATAGTTTCAGCTTACCTTTTGTATAATATATGTTATATACTGTACCATGTATTGTTCAACAACAACTATTATGCCAAGCAGAATCAGAATAACTCCGAGTACACCGTAAAAAATCATTACTCTTTGTTTATCGAATCAATTATTAATCACACATTAACTGCTTTAAACGTACTTGTTAAATGTTATAAATGTAAACAAACAGAAGATGTAGAAACAGAAATGTATATTTCTTTTAAAACAGAAGAGTAATATAAAATTCGAAACTATAACTATTTAACTAGTACATTCGTTTGTTTTCAGAAACATAATACAGAAGCACTCATCTGTTCTACGTTTACACTGAAACTCGAGAACTACGTAATGAAACTAGTCTTTTATTTAGTGAATAATTCATTTCTGCAGTTCCGTCACGCATATGAACGTAATAGATAACATCGCCAACATGAAATATTCGTGATTGCAGCATTAGCAATTAATCTAATCATTATCTGCAGAAATTAAGTTCCTCCTGTCACACTATTGTTCGTTTAGGATCAATATTCCGCATACATTGCTGATATCATAACATACTTGTATTATTATCAAGAATAAGTAAACGTAATACGATTCAATAATGCCACGTGGTGAGACCTGGTAATCGGTATTACTTGCTACGAAAGATTGTTTGAACAAGCTTTCGTAACCTTCTAAGTTCGTAGCTTCGAAAATGACTGATAACAAGATTAAAATTTGAATTGAATTTATTGAATTTAAAATTTGTATTCTACACACGTGATAGCGTATAGTGTGTCCATCTAGCGGTGAATACCCTGAATTAACTTTAAACTACAGCCTGATAACTTTAGTCTGCTATGGACAAACTGTTTTATCAACAGTCTCAACCCTTCGTTAGTACGTTCACCACCCAGCAGGTTTCGAATCGAGCAATGTGGAGCCGCGCATCGTGCATGCCGGACAACAGTGACAGAGAAAGAATCAAATGGCGGCGTTATTTTAGTTTCGTTAGAAATTCCTATTTCTTAACGTTCGCCGCCATCGAATTCAGTTTTATTTAGCCTGTTTACATCCACGAGTTGTAACTTTTCGTCGCGGTGACTGTGATTTTCGCTGGATCCGAGAATTACGGGAGAAACGAGCGATCGTGGACAGCATAACCTAACATAGTCGTAGAGCGTTTGTGTTTAACCACGGTTCCAAAGGATGGCAATGAACGAAGACTTCAGCTTCGCCGAATTGTGCAGACTTTGCTCATTGAAGAGTAATCATCAGCTTCAGATCTTCGACAAAGAAGGCGAACAACGGCAGCTACTTTTCAAAATACGTTCCTGCATTCCTGCTGTGGTGAGTCAAATACTCCGTTTTCCTCCAAATATTCTCTCCGTTTAATTGGAGTATTTGTCAGTCATACGACACATTTCTAAAAATCACTTTAAAATATTCACCTTGGCCAGTCGATTTTATGTTAAGTTTTATTTATAAACTAAGTCATAGGAATCTGGTATAAATGCATTTTCTATCATTAGGAGTGCAATTATACAGTCATCATTAGGATAGTACTACAATATATAATAGGTTTAGAAGAATCTTTGAAAATTAAGTACACAGTCCAATCGATTCTGTGGTACAAATACGTTGTCTACTATTATAAGTGCAATTATTTATTTTTGGAGTACTCTTTGGATACTTATAAGCATCTTTTTAAACTAGATCTCTAATTGATTTTATTAGATTAGAAGAAACTAGTACAAATAAGTACAACTACTGCTGCAATATTGTTAGAAAAGCATTGTGTTACATTAAAGCATCAATTAAACTGGATGAATTGAATCAGGCAATATAATTTTATGTAACTTATTGTCAGGTTTGAGAGATAGCAATGGAGTTAGGTTTTATAGTGATTCTACCATGTTCTGTTCAACTGAGTATTACCATTGTTGTACGTAACATATGTGCTTAAAATTAACATAGGATTCGAATTAAGATTGTATCATGTAATGTATTTTTCATGTTATGTCATGTTCTTTTTGTAGAAGCATTAAAGTCAAATTTAACTGTTTAATGTACGCACACATGAAATTTGTTTCTGTGCAAGCAGGATCTCGAGAGCAAAAGTAGAGTAAATATAAAACTTGAAAACTTTAGTTACTTTTATATTTTAGTCCCTTTTAAGAAATACTGAATTCTAAGTATTCAAACTACAATAAAATTGTAGCATATTTATGTGTGGGCACTCATTATTCTTTGAATTAAAAAATTTGGAGTACTTTTATAGCTGAACAGATTTCAAAGTTCCATGACTTCCTAAATCATCTTTGAAATTACACATTGTTTCTTAACTTAATTTAAATGATTTGTAATTTATGTATTTTTATTAAACTTAAAATTTTTATTATAAGAGATCACCGATTGTCTCCTTGTTTCAACTACAATGCTTGTCAGTAATTAATTTTTATTTTGCATGTGCCTAAATAAAATGAAATGAAATCAATGCGAAGTTATTGCAACTTTCTTTTCGTGGATGATACGTTAAATATAAAATTTGTTCCAGATAACTAAAGAGGATGCACTTCCAAAAAATATTTGCCAGAGATGCGTGTATAAATTGGACATGTTTTACGAGTTTCGTGTGAGCTGCATGACTACAGACACGGTGTTAAAAAATTACGCGGACAGTTTGAAGCATCTCGCCGCATCTGTGAACCAGGTAAATCAATATATTTCTTTATTTATACATAGCCATTTTGTCGTGGAAACAAATTAAAATTCACATTTTATATCTACGCGAAATATTCTTCGAAAGAGTTATTAAGTATAACTTCATTTTTCGAAACGTGAAAGTTTCATTCATGTTGTTACATAATTTAATAAAAAAGAAAAACTATGAATATATCTTCAATTATATGAACATAAGAAATCTTTCGGTTTCTAACACAAGATACTCTTAGGATTAGATTACACATAAATGTTTATCTTATTTTATACTATACAATGAGTCGTGACTTAATTTTTTCGTGCGCAAAACAATTGTTTTTATTTCTCCAATACGATTCCAAAATGATTCTGTATTCTGTAATATTCAATCACAATAGTTTTCTTGTTATCGTCGCAAAAATTGTTTATGAACTGAATATACCCTATGCTTGAAGATCGCGTGATGCATCGTACATAAGGAGTAAAGGTAGGTGATAGTCTGATCAAAATTAATTGACCACTCAAGGCTACTGGCGGTTTATCCCCACCCATCATTCAGCTGATCTGCGCTCCATCTATCGTTTCTTTGCGCAAACGTACGGACATACGTTTTCTTTTTCAACGGAGCTGTTTTATATCTAAACTGATTTTAATTGTTATAATTGACGGGTACCTATTTATCAACGAGTAGCACCAACACACATTAAAGTAAAGCAATTGCAAAAAAGACAATTGCGTTTTTGATCTACTGTACCAAAGAAGAAAACTGTATACATAAAATACGCTTTCAAGTACTTTTTAATCATATTTTTTTGATGACATACTTTTTCTTGTCTGTTTACAAATAAACGGTAATCCGTAAGCAGATAATTCCGATGAAAGCAGGTGTTGAAGTTTGAGTGTGTATACATAAAGTCGGTCAAAGGTGGAATCGGTGAAACAGCGTCTATGTAAACGCCGGCGAAGCGTTTAAT
Source organism: Hylaeus volcanicus (assembly GCF_026283585.1). Lineage (NCBI taxonomy): Eukaryota > Metazoa > Arthropoda > Insecta > Hymenoptera > Colletidae > Hylaeus > Hylaeus volcanicus. The sequence continues at coordinate 24,275,688 of NC_071980.1, forward strand.
GTTGATTTGGAGTGCTCTCGTCTCTCAATCAAAGAGGCAAGTCGGAGCAGCTTGAATGTAGAAATAGTATCTGATGGGATTCCCAGTTAAGGATGTGATCTTAAACGTTTAATTGGATAGGTCAGGTTATAAAGGGTTTCCCATAAGGCTAAATACGTCGGATATTTTTCACATATAATTAATAAAAAAAATTCTATTATATTCTATATAATCTGTGTCATGATTACATATCGTGGAGAGAATTCTGCGAAAGGTCTTTTATTATTCTTCTTTGCAACTATTTATTTTCTTTCCAAAGCGTTACATTATACGTACAAAGTCGAATACAGCAAAAATACTTCAGTTACAAACAAATTAGAATTGTACTAGAGTATGTTAAGCACACGCACCGTCTCTGTACGTTAAATTATCATTTTATCAGAGTAACTCATCAAAAGTTTATCCAAAGGTCATACGTAGTTAAATTTGTCTTTTTATCGTTTAAAATATTACTGTAATGAAAATACATCGTATCATTTAAAAAGACGAATAAGTTTCAGCGTTAAGAACATACGACAAAGACTAGTTTATTCGATTAATAAATAATGAAGATATTCTGGTCATCATATGGAAACAGTTGTAACACTTTTAGTTTCATTAATTTTAAAATAAAACTCACAGAATTCATAGATGAAAATAGAAAATTTGTGAAGTATATCATGATTTTTCAACGAAAAACCATGTTTATCTTAGAAGAGTTTACAATGGTCATTTCACTTTCGCTTACACTAGTCCCATGTGGGCCCCTAAAAGTTGTTTCGATAACATGCCCTTCCATTGGCCCGCGAGCCATACTTTGCTCACTACCTTAACGAGTATGACTGGCGATACATTTATAGATATTCACAACGTTGCCATTAAACGTAGCAACAAACGAGCAATTCACAGACGCGCTTGTTTACGGGTACCAGTTTATTTGCTCCTAATTGATTTCACTAGACATTGGACGGGCTTAAGCTGCGCGACCATGTGATTTACGACTGGGAGCAAGTGCCTTACAAATGAAGGCAACAGCGTTAATAAAGGTACATTAAAAGTATGACATAAAGCGCGCGGTGTTACGAATCCTCTGCCTTTACTCTTCTTTTTTTCCAAACACTGCATATACTTGGTTTTAAGATGACAATAATAAGAGTAACTGTTACGCAAGTAACGGTACACAAGTTTCGCAAACAATTTTCTTATAATTTTTATAAGTATAGTTACTCGTAGTTTTTGTACGACACTCGACTAAATCATTTCGTTTGTTTTTGTTGTTGTTGAAAGGCTTAGATAAAAATGAAGTTGAATACATACATGTTTTTGTTTATTTAGATACAAATTAGTGTAAGTGGTTGGCGAAATGTGTAAACAGTTTATGCAACTTGTCTTGTGAAATTCGAAATTATGAATAACTAGTGTTAACAACTACCGAGGACAACGCATACCTATAATACATAGAACTATATCTTAATTAAAGGTAGGAGGAAATTAATATTCTAATTAAAATCTCAATCAATAATCCCTATTACAATAATAGTGAAACATTGAGGTAAAACCATCCTTATAATAACTGAGATACCTTAGAAAGACGTTTACTGGTCGAATTAATCGGCTTGCTAATTTCGCTGTAAAAACAAACATACTTTTGTCGCGCAAAAGAGCGGATTTTGGGCCGCGGGTGTGTCGGGTTGAGGCGTCGCTGGGTTGGAATTTATCGCCGTACAAGCCGGACACGAATAGCCGAGGAACCGGGCTATCCGAGTCGCTCGTACGTATCCTAGGAAGTACCCGGAGGACTCTTTACAAGCTCATAAACTCGCGCGGCAATTTCCGACACGACGCGTTAAAGTGACTTTATGCGTCGAATGGGTGGCCGACACGAGTTCCACATTTCCAGCGGCGTAAAAAGCCCTTTACGCGACACGCGCTCGGTTTGTACCACCTCTCCGTCTTCGTTCCACCTTCCCATTCGCGGTTGATCCCTGCTCGTAGTACCCGATAAGCGTCCGTAGACGAGGGGCTGGCGAAGGTAGACGGTTAGATCCGCGTAAAAGAGAGCAACGGAGAAGGAGCGAAACGAGGGGCGTCGCTGATCGGTAGCCGTAGGTACTTGATTTCTCCGTCCTTCCTCCAGCTCTTATGTCCAACGAAGCGTGATCCCAATAATTCCACCCTCGCACACGCGGATCATCGGGGCAGGAGGGGGGAAGGGGGAAGCTGGAAGGGATAATATACAGATAACCACGCAGGATGAACAGATAGGGCGCCAGAGAGAGACGGATCGCGCCGAATGGCGAGGACAGGAGGGCTATATGCTCCGGGTGTGTATGTACATGTACATAGATGTGTGTGCAACCGTCGGCGTCGCGCGGCACTATTGATCGACGCTCCGCGGCTAGGCTGCGTCGCGCACAGAAAGCGAAAGTCAGTTCTCCTTTTCTTCGACGTCTCGCCTAGTCCCCTCTTTCTTTCCCTTTCCTTCGGGAGCTCGCGATCTCGCTTCTTCTTCCCGCCAATTCCTTCGTCTTTAACCGCTACCCTTCTCTCACCCCCCCCCCTCTTGCTCCCTTTTTCTCCGTCCCTCCGACGCGTCCCGGTCGCTCCCCAATCCAAGATCGTTCGATCCCCTCCCCAACGCGGTTGACCCCTTGGATCTCCTTGTCCCGGGCACAGGTGCAACGAGGAGCCCAAGACCTGCATCTCCTGAAAACCTGTTTTCTGGCCTCTGAAATAAACGTCGTAAACGGTCGACGAAGTCTCGTTACCCCGGGGTTTGATCGTTGACGCGGTTCGATCCCGGACCGGGGTAAAGGCGACGCGCGTCGGGACGACGTTCGGTTCCCGCGGTACGCCGCGTTCAAGTTTCGCCTAATCGCGTATACAACGTCCCCGACGATTACCCGGTGGCTCGGGTCCGCCTTCGTTTCTCTCGCTCGCTCAGTCAATGTCAGTGTCAAGGTCAGCGGGCCGACGCACTGCAGAGCGCCGCCGCCGCCGACGCCGACAACGACGTCGGCCGCTGGCTGCGCGCTGCTCTCTTCCGTCATTGTGTGTATCCGGCAGGCGAGTCACACGGTAGCTGTGTACACGACGCTAGGTATACACCGAAGGTCTCTTCGCGCGCATACTTGCCTCTCTAGGGCGTCCCTGTCTTGTTCCCCTCTCGACCCCCTCCCGCCCCCTGTTCCCTTTCCCTCTCGCTCTGGCGGTCGCGCCGGCCACGATGCGTTCCACGGGGATCTCCATTCGATATCGTTGCACCGCGCTGTCTCGTCCGCGTATCGCGACTCCCGGGGCCTGCGTTTCTTTTCCTCCGAGCCGATCGCGGTATCAGTGCTGGTTCTCGCACCTGGTCGCGTCGACTTGGTCTCCGCGCGGTTAACAGACCCGCGGATCCGGTATAACAGTTTTACACTTGACCCGAGTGCAACCCGTCGTCCCGTTTTTGTCCAGTCCGTGCAGCTTGCATCTGCCAGTCGTGTCGCTCCGGTCCAGCCGCCGCGGTGCATTCCGCGGGGACCTCCACTCGATATCGTTACGCCGCGCTGCGTTCGTGTGTCACCCGGCTATTTGGTCTCTCTCTGTCTCTACCACCACCACCACCACCACCGTAATCTCTCCTCTCCTGGTCTCTCTCTCTCTCTCTCTCTCTCTCTCTCTCTCTCTCTCTCCGAGGGTTAGGCTCCTTCTTTCGTCGCGTCGTTGCTCCTCTCTTTCTTGCTTGCCCTCTCTCCGTTCCCCCTTCGATCCCTGTGCCTGCCTCTCTCTATCCCGGTCTGTCTCTCCGTATCCCCTCTGCTCCCACCAGCCGTTTTTTCGTCTCTTTGTCCTTACATCCTCCCGCGCCGGGAATCGGCGGCTAGCTCCACGGGACACACGGTCGCCCCGTAAAACGCGAGATTCTTTCGTGGCGTCGCGAAAAGAAAGAACGCACCCCGTGCACGCTCCTCGTCGCCGGTGATCTCGTGCACCGGTGTCGCGTTCGGTGTGTACCTAACCACGCTCCGACCTCGTGGTACCTGCATTCTTTTCTCACCCTGTCCACGGGTAACCACCATGGGAACGAGGACAAAGTGACGTGCCGTTGAAATTGAATTTGTGCTACGCCGTCAGTGATAACCACCAGGATCGGGGAGTTCCTCCGCTTCTCCATTGGGACGCAAGTGTAGGTGAGCAACCGGGATCGCTTGATAACGTTTGCCTCGTCTTTTGTGAGAACGAATCGTGTCTGGCTTTGTACGTTCTTTCTCTCTCCGTTCCTCTTCCCGGCCCTTCTGCCCTTTCGCTCGTTCCTCTGTCTCGCTCTTTTCGGTCATCGTTCTTTCACGGAGGACCTTGACGGAGCAGCCTGCGTCGAAGAGATCTTTTCGGCTCCTTCGAAAGTCCCCCGTCTTTTATGCGCTCGGGGGACACGGGCCTCGATGTTCCGCGTTGGTTCAAGATCTTTCGTTCAGATTTCCAGATTTTCGGGCCTCGGGACGATCCTAGCACGTGGACGAAATTGTAGTTACTCTCGAATCCTTGCAAATCCAACGTTCTTGCGATTTCGCCGCATTCCTTGCACGCTGCTTGATATCAGCAGACAAATCGAAGCACGTTGATTGTAAAGGTATTTGCTCGATTTCTCGGGACTTTACTTGATTTGGCTTGAGTTTCGGTTATATTCCACGAAAAGCCACCATCAGCTTGCAAGGGAACGAGTAAATTTCCTCTTGTGGCCCAAGTACTCAAACTTCTGCTCCATTTCTCGACCCTTTAGTTATCAATTTCTCGATGTTTCGGTTATTTTTAACAAAAAATGCCCTTTGTCATCAAGTTGCTAGAAACCGAGTAAGTTTCCTCTTGCGGTCTAGCTGTTCAAAATTCAGTTTCTAGTAACTATCGATTATCGTTAACAGATATTTGGCACCGAACGCGGCGCGGTTCTGTTCCCATGATTAATGGTTTCCCCATATTGGTTTCGAAACCGTTACGTTTTCCATCGATTGGTGGAAATGTCGCAAAATATTGCGTGCTGTGGCATAGGCTACTTTCGATATTACAGTCACGTAACCATTGCCAGCGGTCGTGTACTCTATAAATGTTATTACCATCGTTATTCGACTGTTGCGTCATTTTTGTAACGCATTATGTTTCGCGCCAAAAATCAACTCTTCGGTATAATTATACGATTCAAATAAATTCCTTCGTTTTATTCTCAGCTGGAATTTCATATTTGTTAACCAGAAACACGTTTCTCCTCGTATTTGCTATACTCACGTATGCACCGAGTTTATTGACACTTAATCTGGTATTTTTACACAGCTCTCTTAAACCGGTGATATCGCTCGTATCATGACTCTTGTATTGCCCAGTAACGCTGATAAACTGCGATTGCAATATTTCAAAGCAATTTGAGTTCAGTGTTGCGTAGTAGTTATCCGTGGCTTTATTTTAAACGAAAACGTTTATCGCGGTTCTACAAATCTGATAGTACGATAATCTTTTAATGCGTGTCGCTGAAAACAATTGTAGAAACTTACAAAATTATAGGAAAATTGTAAATCAAGTTGAAACTTGGTGTATTGCTCCACTAGCTGAAAAAGTGTTCAAGAAGATCTAGTATATAATAATCGAGCCCAAAGAAAAATCAATTTAACCAAATAGAAACGTGGCTTTTTGAACTGTGGTAAAATAACAATACTGCAGGAAAACTAAAAATCAAACCTGTGTCAAGTAGGGGAACAAGAATAGTTTAAACTAAAATATCCCGCAGTAACTACGCTCTTCCAAATTATACGCGTGGAATACTATAATGGTCCCGTGTCCAACACGTTATTGCATGGGGGGATGGTATAAGACGAACACAGAGACATCTATGACATAACGCACGTGTGTAGTATTTCCCTCATAAAGGTATTCGAAGAACGTTAACGTTAATTTACCCCTGAAGAGTGTCCATCCCATTTTATAATCGAAACGAATAAATAAATAAATTCCACTGTATTGATACAATAAAATATGTACTTTCCTACCATATCATCCTTTTCCCATCAATATCAAGCAAAATAAAACACCTCCAAGCGAAATGCAAAAGTCAGCTCCGCACAGTTCTAAAAGCGCTCTTACGTACCGTGTTGATTTATCCTCGCGTGGCGTAACTGGCGTCGGTAGACGGTACATTGTAAGAGCATATAAACGATTAATAGGGCACGGACAAGGACAAGATGTCTAATGGTAGCCAGCAGCAACTGCAGCGATCGGCTTACGTGGAAGCACACGCGGTGGCTCACGCCGCTGTGCAGCAACACATGGCACAACAAGCTGCACAAGCGAGGCTCGCCGGACCTGGTCCACCTGCGACACCTCAAGCTCCTAATCCCACGTTTACTTTGCCCGACGATGGCCTCGGCTACGACGACGGTGTCCGCGTGCTTCGCTCAATTGGAACGTGGTGGGTGTAATTTAACGTTTGCTGGTCGATTCGGCAAGTTGACTATGATAGAAACGGCAGTAACATCGACTAAACTTTTAAACAGGTCCCCGGATTATTCCGCGGCGATGCGTCCCGGTGGTGTAATGCCCCCATTTCCCGGTGCGATGGATCAGCAATTTGGTAGCAGAGCACCGACGGTAAATCAACCGTTGAGAACGACGAACAATGTACCCTCTCGACCAGGATTTGCGTCTAAAGCTACCAATACGGGTGAACCCGCGACAAAGGCGTTCGCTTGCACCGTCTGCGGTAAAGGCCTTGCCCGTAAGGACAAACTCGTTATTCACATGCGTATCCATACCGGGGAGAAACCATATTCCTGCGAGGTCTGCGGTAAGCGCTCCGAGAGTTTCGTTAATTGTCCGTATCGCGGCCGAAATTTGCTTGTTTAGGTTTAATTAATTTTACGACGGCTGTTGTTTGTAGGAAAAGCGTTTGCGCGCAGAGATAAGCTAGTTATTCACATGAACAAACTTAGACATAGACCAGGAGTAGCTCCGCTGTCTACACCCACTGCTCCGAATTCAGATCAACAGCAGCAACAAGCACAGCAGCAGCAACAGCAAGCTCAGCAGCAGCAGCAACAGCAGCAGCAGCAGCAGCAGCAGCAGCAAGCTCAGCAACAACAACAGCAACAATCTCGACAAGATACTATACACAAATTGAAAGAGGAGCCGGTTAGTTGGGCGTGCGAATTGTGCGGTCGAGCATTGGCTACGAGAGAGGAGTGGATGCAACATGCTCGGTAATTTTTATTCGCGTGCGATGATTAGTTGTAATGGTAACGATTACTTTGAACTGTACAGATCTGTTTGTTGCAGATCACATTTGGAAGCGTCCGCTCCACCGCAGCACGCAGCTCCTTATTTCCCAGGATCAACGGCGCCACCGCAACCGTACGCCTCCGAGAGGCATTTCTGTCTGATGTGCCGTACAGATTTCACGGACAAGGCTGAATTTATGTTCCATGTGCGCTCTCATTTCGAACCTCACGTGCAGCAAACTCCGCCCCAACATTCGAGTGGTAAACAAGCCGGGGATCCTGCAACGGCTGAACTCATTGCACGCGGGCTGGTCGATCCGTCAGGATTATGCAGCTAGAATTATCCTTCCTGTCAATATGTACCATCGATTCGTGTCTTACCATAGTACAAGTTCTCCACTCCATTTTGACCAGGACTTTTGCATAGGATTGTCATGCATATTGTGATTGTAATGAATATGTACTGATTTATTGATAAGCGATGCACAGTAGTACATTCGTGTACAAAAATATCGATGCAGGAGCAGTCGTTTATTTCGCCGTACAGAGGAATATTCGTTGCAGCTTTCAGACATCGTCGATGTATCATTTTCGGCGCCGATTCGATACTTGGATCGGCTGTTGAGGAATCGATAGACACAATGTGCTCGCACCGCCTTTAGAAACGGACAGAGAACAATATTTTTCGCGTTACGCAACATATCAGCAAAATGGGAATCTCGAACAATCGTAGAGGTACTACTGTGTATCCCGTATGTATGTATATGAATTAAGGCATACGTTACTCGTAAAATATTTAAGTATGGACGCGATACTGACTTAAGGTAAGAGATTCCACTATTGCGTCGGTATTTAAATGTGACTACTTAATAGTATACGTTCCTACATAGCTAGCTTTCCGCCATCTTTAACCATTAGCAGTATCCGCTATTCGATGTACAAGTTTGTTCTCAATGCTATTGTATTTTTTTACACTTATATTTTTGTATACGTACGTTCCATGGTCTAGAGAATTCACCGTTTCGAAGCAATAGTTTCTAAAATTGATAAGCACCGTGAAACATCGGAACGCGTTACGCAAAACTAGCTGATAAAAACCCTATTTGGATAAGAAGTTCGTTTAAAATAGAAGTATACGAATATTTTCTATCGTTAAAACCATTTATTGGATGATTATACAGCTGCATATAAAGCATCTTAAAGTTAAGGGTCTATTTCGATCATGTGATTCTTTTCCTTTATTTCTTCTCTTCTTTTTCTAAGTTAAGCTCGATGATTCTTCAGAGGCAACGTATTATCAGCCGCATTCTCAATTTATGGTACCAAACGTGTAGTTTTTGCTGTGGTGTAGCGTAAGTGTTGACAATATTACCGACCCAAGCATCCCAGATGTTTATGTTAATCTATTTTAGAGCGAGTAGTTCCTTTTTAAAATTGACGTTTTCCTTACAGTACGCTGGAAATCTCGTTTACTGTTACGAGCATCCCTGGTACGTAAAGTATCGCTACGCACTTAAACCAGGGAACGGTAAGACTCGATTTGTACTGCATATACGACAGAAGTTCATCTTGTCGTAAGTAGTAAAAAATAAACTATCAAGATATAATCTGTGTACTTACAGACGTAAGTGCACAACATTCTTTATCATTTTTCAGAATTTTTTTCTCCTATTGTCGTACAGTCGATAGGAGATACCGATACGAATCGAATTACAACAGTAACGAATCACGTATATTTTGATTGAACGTTAATCAAACTTTAGGAGACAATAATAATCGTACGTTTATTTTATTCTTCTAACGTAACGATTACGTTATACTGATTATCGAGTCCTTACTTCGTCGAATGTTCCGCGAGCGACACTGCATTGTGAACAAACTGTCTCTTCCAGTATCTTCGTAGAATTCGCTTTTACGGCTCTTACAACTTTTCTTCTTTAGACTAGAATTATAGATAGTCAGCGCGAGATCGTGTCGCAAAAACTGCCGTGCCTCCTGCCTCACGTACCACCCACTTCCGGCTTCTGTTTGATCCAAACTATTTCCGGGACAACTGTGCCTAAAAGGGTATACTTCAAAAGCTAAGCCTACCGTTAGGTATATATTTTGTATAATTATAACTAGTGCAATATAGAATTAATCGACAATAGTTGCGATTGTTACGAGAGGGGAGGAAAAAGATATGAAGCAAAAAGAAAGGAAATAAAAAGATAGAAGTCTGCGCGGGTAATCTTGAGAGAGAAAATGTTTGGGCGCTTGCGCGGCTAGGATGCGTAAGAGTAGTATCGTTCGTAGCGACCTAAGTAATCGGATGTTAAGAAAAAGAAAGAAAAAAAAATAGAAAAGGAAAAGATAAAAAATGCCGGCCTTTCCTATACAGTTACGAAAAAACGTTTTTACGTAAGTAGTTGTACTTAGAATAACGAAATGCTGAACGAAGACTTACGCCTCGAGGTCTACTCTAGACAGTGATCACTTGTTTTCTTCGTCACGGGTAATTTGACATGCAGTGCAATCGATAACAAACCAATTCCTTGAGAAAGAATAATTTAAAATCGTGGAATACAATTGTTTCTTCGTGGAGTTTTATTTTTTAGAAAATCGAGTGGAAAAGTTGATAGGTTGCATTCAATTTGTTGCTTCGATCGCTTCTGTTTGGAAAAATTGCTGATGGTATACTTGGAAAATATACAACTGGTGTTTTTACCTAGGATTATTTACCAGTCCAATAATTTCCGATTTTTATTGTTCTACGAATCTGTATTAGTTTTGCGTCACTCGTACATATATATTGATGGTGATGCTATCGTATTCATTAGTATTGATAACATTGCTAATTTAGTAGAGTAAATGGGCAGCAAGTTATATTTTATTCATTATTTACAGTCCAAACAAAAATCTTTTAAGTCTTAACGATGGCTACCTCTCTTAGCCTTTTGAGTTTTCTGCCACACACATACACGATATATATATTAAATTATATAATATACATATATAATTTTAATATATGTATTCGTTATTTGTAAGAATTTTAACAACTATTTTTAATGAATTCTAAATACAAATAAATGATTTTACAAAGCAGTTTAATAACTATTCATCTTCTTCATCAAAGAAGAAATTAGATGAAATTTTAGTTTTCTGCGTATTTTAAGAAATTATAGTCAAATAGATTTTTGTCATTCTAGATTTTTCGTCTTATTTTGGACAGAATCGTCTTCTCAAAGAATGCCTATTTGAAAATGAACGCCCTATATGTTGGCCAAAGTGTAATTACGTACTTTCACAATTTATGAAAACCCATTTTCTTAAGAATGAAATTTCACATAAACTAATTACATTTCACACTTTCCTCTTGTTTCTTCGCGAGGAATTCCACTCTTTCCGGTTATGTCAGATTACGCATTCTCCATACGTACAGAAGATATTCACTTTCTAATGTTCGGTTGTCGTGACCGATAAAGAATCAACGGTATTTAATTGCCGACATGTAATTAAATACTATCAAACACGGAGGTGCAATTAAAATTACTCGCATGCCAAGCTAAATCACTTTTTCGCGAAGACCGAGCATCAGAAACTAATCAGCGTGTGGTAAAATCGTAAAATTATACGTTGGCGTCGCGTAATATAAATTTTTCAACTGCGATTGGCCTTCGAGGGTTTGGTATGGTCTACGATCTGAATTTTCTTTCTCTTTTTGAAAGGAATTTTGTACGAAACGCGACATCGTAAAATGGAAACGTAATGATTTATGTCGTAGTACTTTGTACGATCGAGGGTCGAATACTACATGTATTTAATAGACGTATAGTGCCTTTTCTCCGGGATTTATCTGACTTCGCTTTGATCGTATGAAATTGAACGTGTCGGGGAGGCACATTGGCATAGAAATTGTTTCACTACGATAAGTTAGATTATAGGCAGGATGAGATTTGTTTGTCTCGTATTTTTCCTTTTTTTTTTCTTTTTATGTCGTTTTTGTTGTGAGGAGTGAATGGTCGACGCCCACTGCCTCTAATAGCAGCTGTTTTAGACTACTTTTATACTGTTGATGTCACGTGCAGCTACTCAGAGTCGGTATATTACTGCCATAACCATGAAACGAAATGTATACCCATATACCTTTATAAATAAAACACGACTGAAAAAGTAAAATGTTCTCTGCATCTTTGAACCTCTATACGATTAATCGCTCACCAAGAAATAAAAAAAATTGGAAACGTGTTTGACAGCTTTTTATCTTGAACTGTAACCTATAGCTTTAGAAATGAATTCTATTAACACTAGGTTCACGGACCACGGTCATTTTTACCCATTCTTCACTTATTAAAGCATTACTTCAGTAATAGAAATCTGGTAAGAAATCTTCGTAAACTTAGGGTCAATTCAGAATTGCCTACAAATCAAAGGTCATAGCCAGACAAGAAAGGACAATTCGTCCCAGCGTAAATGATTTTCATCTTTATTAACATCCTGTAAGTATCAATTGTAATTTGCCAATGGCAATCAGAAATGTTCGCTGAGACATTATGTTCTACTAGGGTCGAAGGGGTTAAAGTAATCATTTATAATATTCCTCCTAGTACGGCGAGGGTTAAAGTTGAAAAATTGCATTTCGAAGAAATTATTGTTCACTGTCCATGGTCGTCATACTTATTCCCAGGAGACAAGGAAGATTGTCTGTGATGATGTGAGACAGGGATCGTGCATAACGCGGATCAGGGACAACGGCTCGAGAAATATGCAGCCGGTGCAACCGTGTTGCATCCGGTAGCGGGCTGCACCCGTTTGGCCATAAATTAAATCCGCGATCGACTTTCTTAAACGACACCAACGCTGACACGAAACGTTACGGTATGCATTTCTTTCGGCCCACCTCTAAGGTTATCGAGTTCCTGCTCCGATACGGCCGGATTGCCTTGCCGCGCCCGTGCTACGGCTACCGGTAAACGGATGCCAGGTCGAACTGTATTTTTCCCTTCGTTCGGCCGCACCGGTATTATGTCGCAAGCCTGGCTAATGAGATAATCGTCCCTTTGTCCGACGTTTCTCTTCCGTTTCGGCGCGAAGGCGTCCGAAGGAAACGAGCAACTCGTCTCCGATGACACAATGGGACCCGAATGGCGTTACCAACCACACTCTTCAACCTCTTCGGGTTTTATACATTCTAGTCTAGGAGGATTTTCAGATTACTTCCTAATGCCAAATAACTAATTTTCTGAAATAATAAACGTCACGAATAATCAGGGTTTATTAAGTTTTACAGTAGGATAGCACTTTTCGCAAACTGGTACCCTCTTTCTGAGAATCAGAGACGTGGGTATCTTACTTGCTTTGGGTGACAAAATCTTGATAAATGGATAAATCTGCCTGCTTCACTTTTAGGAAGAACCGTCGTTTGTAGTGTTCTTAGTTTTTGCTGTTAAAGTTCTTGTATTGAATTTTTAATCTTCTTGAACAATTAATCGAATGGAAGGTCTCTTCTTACACTTAGTCTCCATTTGACAAGCAAAATTCACTGATAATGAGTTTACATTGAATTCAAGAAATTTACATATAATTGGTAACTGTATTAAGAGATGTATACACCTTAATATTATTTTACAGCAAATTCATAAATGGTATAAAAATGATTTCAAACGTGCGCAAGAATACTATTTCAATCATTTCTTGTGCGGTTCATTTACATTGATCTATGAACTCTACATTATAGGGCAGTAACTTAGATGAATACAATTGCTTAAATGGCTGTGTGTGTTTAAAAATTACGTCATTTACGCGAACGGTGTTTAATCATAGGATACTACCGCATTCTAGGTTAAAAAATCGTGTATCTTCCCTCGTGAGTCGTGGGATTCTCATGGGTTTGTTGCAATACTGTGGAGAACGCCAAAGGTTTCTCGTTGAAAGTAACATGACCCCGAAGTGCGCGGGATAGTGCTCGCATTTGGAAAGGAAATTGCTATGCAAAGCGCAGGGCGTCGACCAAGCAATGCGACCAAGAAAATCTGATCGATCGACGTTTAGAAAATGCCATACAATTTCCTTCCACCATTTGCAATCATACTATGACACGTTAAGTGCTGTGTCTGTAGATTTTGTTCATCGCCACGTTCCTTTTGTTGAATTCACAAAATTACAAGAATTACATATTGGATAAAATACATTCAATTTCACTTAATTCTAATCTTTTTAACAAAATTAGTATTTCCAAGTTGTTTATCTTAAAACCATGTATTTGAAATCGATCAGACTTTGATAATTTAGTATTGTTACTTTTTTTTTTTTTATTATTTTTGTCTTTTAATTTAAAATAAACATTAATAAAATAATATCACAAAATTTATAAAATATTTACAAAGTTGGATGGTGTTGTTTAAAGTAAAATCATGATAGGGGAAATTGTTTTTTAATTATTAGATTCTATACCATTGGACAATGTTCATATTTATTATAGTTTTGCTTTAAATAATATCATTCGATTTTGTGAATTTATAACAAATTGTTGAATGTAATGCCTGCTTTCTAGTATGTTTATAAAATATAACGCAACAAATTTTTTCAATGAATAGTACAACGAAGATAAATATAATCTGTCTACAGATAATAATTCAAAATTTGAGAATTTTCTTGCAAATCCTCACAGATCTGTAAATAACATAAAATTAAAAATTCTCTCATTAAGGCCATGTTTTGATCCAACATTATCTGAACAATGTTGCCAATTTAATAAAATTCTTACATGAGGAAAAATTAAAAATCAAAAATGTAATTTTATATAGAGATGTAAATAAGTAAATAGAATAACTTTCCACTGGCTTTAATGTATTATAACGCGAGTATTTGCGTGATTTGATAAACGTAATTAGCGAAAGTATAAATGAATAAAGGAATTGTTTTCAATTAGCAAGTGAAATGAATTAATTAACTCGCTACATTTCCTTAGGAATTTATGCAAAACTCTCGCAGTCTTTTACAGGAAGCTTAACATGTTTCATGATTAAGCCTTGTACTAAGATCATGGACAAGGCTCTGGTTACCTACAATCTCTTAATTATGAATGCATGGTCGCGTATTTAATTCAATGTTCGATTACCGTTTTACCATTTACCGACTACCGGACACATTTTACCGTTGTTTCTTAACGAGTTATGATATTTTTAAATCGAATAGATTTTAGATGAGCTGAAACTAAATAGCTAAATTAACAATTATCATTGTATGTTATTATTACTCCACACTTACAAAACTTGTACAGTTAGGCTAAAGAAAGCCCTCAGGGGCTGTAGTATGCGAATATGCAGCTACAGTACGGGTTTAGAGATACCCGAGCTATGTATAAAGGGCCTAGGAGGTCCCTACAGATATGAAAGTCAAGAGATACTCCAAACAGTATTAAAACAATGTAGGAGTCATGTAAGACGAAGTTATGGTAAGAAGAATGGAAATAAGATTAAGAAGCATATTGTAGTGTAATAACTAACTATAATAAGAATCAACTTGGAATTACTTTTTCTGCTTCATACTGTCTAGACACCTCAGTATTAAACTTAGGGGCGTTTCAAGATCTTCAATTCTCCTAATTACATACAATTTTGGCAAGTCTGAATTTATTTACAGACCAATTTGGTTCGAAATAAACTAAAATTCAAACTGATTTTGACCCACGTCTATGAGTAGTTACCACGTGCTGTGGTTTTCTTATATTATTTAGAAAGTGCGTCAATTTATATTAAAAATTGTAGTGATTATTTCTATACCATCCTTAAAGAGAATATTTTTGTTATTCTTAAAAAAGATTAGTCTCCAAATCTAGAATGAGCCTTGAACTCAATTTTATATTCATTTTTATATTACACGTTTGCACCCTCATAAAATGCAGAATAAATAAAAAATGAATAAATACTTGCAATACGTCCAATCTCATCGCTAGTCATCGCTCGGAGTTGAGCAATATTTCCTCAATCTGGATGGACGGAGGTGTCTCGAGTCGATACATTCTACAACCCAACCACGTCATCCTGAATCCTTCTCACAACAACTGTCTTCCACCCATACTTTATTTCCCCAATCATCGATTTACGCCTCTCTAAAAGAGACTTAACTCTTGCTGAACGTGTAGGAGTAGCCGTCGGGTGTCCTGTTGAAGCTCAGTTTTCCGGGTGGATAAAATCTGCGCGGGGGTGGCGTTGTGATTGCGTTGTATTGCGGCTGTGGCCTGGAGAGGGGTTGATACTGAGGTCGAGGGTTGCTGTTGTACGAAGGATATGGTTGAGGCTCGGGTGATGGCTGAGGCCTGTACTGATACTGTGGCTGATTCTGGGGCTCGGGTTGATAAATGGAGTAAGGCTGTGACGGTGGTCGTGGTTGTGGTGGTAGTCGTGGTTGTGGCTGCGGTTGTGGCTGCGGTTGTGGCTCGTACACTGGTTGAGGTGGTCGTTGATACTGTTGTTGAGGGGGCGGATTGTATCTGGGCGGCTGATAGTCCGGTGGATTGTACTCTGGCAGTGGCACGTACTCTGGCTGGGGTGCAACTTGTGGGGGTGGAACGGGAATACCGTCCCCAGAAGCCTGTAGGGTTAAATTAAATGGGGACGAAGAGTAAAACTATCGTTGATTTTTATTGTAAGATTCAATTAATTATAAGAATTGCCAATATAACAAATGAAGACCAAAACTTTGTAGCCTCAGATCAAGTATTACTGTATTTTGAAGGTTTCTACTTTTAGATTTAAAGCATCTTTTCAGAAATGTAAATGTTGATTTGTAACTGCATAGTATTTAAATAAAAAATAGTACGTGTATGTGGTATTATGTAAAGCGCAATCACAATAAGAGGAAAAATATGAAATGAGGATTAATATAATACTGATAATTTTAATGATGTATTTTGGAATAAAAGAACTTTTTTTTTAATTAGACTGGTGTTGTAGTACCGAGAAGGTTATATTTGAAAAAAAAAAAAAACATTTTTATTTTGTCACGTTCTGACATACCTGGAAACCATCTTTGCCAGCTGTATACGACACTGTACGCCTTTGGCCCGTGGGGTCTACGTAGGAGTAAGACCCACGACGATTTCCGTAGACGTCGCTTTCCTCTTTGAACTCGACGCCATCTTCTTGCGAATAAGCGGCGCCGAAAGTTCCATCGCCAGCAAGATATCTAGCATCGCTCAAAATTGCTGCTTGCTGGGGCGATTGGTATTGGCCATTTGTCGATGGACACGAAATCAGTGCTATCGTGCATAACAGAAACGCCTGAAAATGTTGAAATACAAGCTTTCGAAAACTCCTGTGAATCCTTCGTATTATTTCTACGACGTTTGATAACAATGTTCTTTCCATATACGGACTTTAGAATTTCGTTTTGTAATAAAATTGAAATGGTATGGAATTTTCAAATAATTAAACGCGAAAAATGATATTTAAGCTAAAGATCACTACTTTCAGTCACAGTCCTTTCCTTAAAAAGGATAATTACACTTTCGTATATATTAAACAAGTAAATTTAGTTGTAAAATTCGTAAGCTTCGACGATGATAAATTATTGTTGATTTGAGACTGCAAATTCTTGCCTATGAATATTCAAATTAATAATTACGTCGATAAATTACAAAATAGAAACACAGTGAAATGTGTAATAAATAATGATTGTTAAGTAGATAGTGCAATTTATGCACATATATGAATACAGAAGTGTTCTACAGTTTGTAGTACAGATAAAACGAGGAAGTAATCCATCATCGGATATAGCAACGCATTGTGATGTGTTTCGAGTAAAATTGAAAGAGAGTACTTACGATTATGGCACTCATAATAGAGAAACGACGACAACGGTCCGACGAGAAGTACAACAGTGCTCGAAGGATCGACGAGAGGGGCGTTTTATACGGCAGATTGGATCACGTTGACCTGAAGAGGCCTTGATGGTCGCCCGCGCGCCGTGGCTGCAGAATAATGCAGATTGCACTCTGATCTTCTACCACGCCTTTCGACTGCCACTCAGCTTTCCTACTAGCAACGTGTATCACCATTTCTCCGACCAGTTTCTTCGCTATTGTATCACATCATACAGCAGCGATCGAACTGATACAATAAGGACGAATGATATTCAAACAATTCAGTACCAAATAGAGATGAGCTGGAGTCCCATCCAGATAAAATTCTCGAATAATGAATAAAAGAAGAACATAACATGATGGACATCATTTTTTATGGATTTGAAGCTGTTTAGAAATATATTTATGAAGATATGATCAAAGATGACAAAAGTGTGCTGGTCCGTTTTTTTCTCATCCATAAGTAAGTATACTTAGGGTTTCTCTTTCAGCTTGCTCGAAAACTAAATCAATATAAGTTAGGGATTAGAGTATCAGTATTTATAAAGAAATCTTAATTATTCCAATCAATGAATATGCCGCGCATGAATTTCTTTCTTCTTTACCAAAAATATAAAAACTTTGAATTCGTTTTGATCCACAAGTCCTACAAAGAAACTGACTTATAAGAGTGAGCCCATTATAAGTAAAATCAACTAAATACAATAATTCTAAAATGTTGCATGCAGCAATGTATATTTAATCAGTTCTATTTTACACATCACAGCTGTCCATAGGAGCTTTCATTTTATAGCATAAATATTGTTTACAACACAAAAATCATTACAAATTTTAAATACTTACACTGTACTTTTTAAGTGTTTAATTTTTTGAAAAGTATGGTGTAATAGATGAAGTTTAAGTCTTGCCGCGCTGTGTCCACCTCTGGATCAGAGACTTTGATCTATTCTATACCTTGTCTGCAACAGATCTTTATTTACGACTGCAGGTAGAGCAGAACCGAGTGCACTAGGTTCCTTACTTATCCACTTCGGATTTATCCTTCGATGCGAATGACTCGTATGTAGGTTCACGATTCCGTCGCTTCACATCAGAGCCAAGAGTGGGTTTTTAAATCGTGTAAACTGTTTATGTTTACATAAAGTGAAGAGTTTAATTGTTTTAGATAGTACTTAGGTTTATCACTCAATTCTGTAAGCTACAAATTGCAGTATATTTCTTGTAGCTACATTTATGTGGACAGCAAGTTTTCTTTGTCGAAATGAATTTATACATAACACTAAGTGATCTATTGATCATAACAGACCAAGTAAACACAGATATCTTAATTTTCATTTATTTGGTCATTTCGATGTATCTACCAACTATAAGGAGAAGCAAGTTTTAATAAAAACCTAAAGTATAGTACGATAAGATTTGCTAGAATAGATTTACCAAAAAAAATCCTGTAGTTTATACTCGTGAAAAATATATCTTTTCAAGCGTGCACAAGAAAACATAACATTCATCGAATTCGTTTCTTACTATTGTTACTTCATACGTTATGCATTTATTGATCAATTACTTCTCCAACGTATCGCTTTATTTTCTCACGCGTTATTGCGAAAGCGATAAGTCTTTCCTAACAGATGAAATTGTCAGCTCGTAAGCCCATAAATTGCTCGTTTATGATTTTAACCATTGCAAGGAAATTCAAATATATTGTTCGAGCCGTACAAACCTAGGGATTGCGAGAGCTGCGAGCAATTATTCGTCGAAAATATGGGTGGGGATACACGGTAACTTCAGCATCCCCTTCGTATACATATATCTCCTTTCATCTTAAAGTAGAGTTTCCAAACGAATTGATCCAGGACACATCACTAACATCTGTGCTTTCAGTATTTTTCATATTACAAGTGCAATTAAATCGAATAGTAAGAACACGACTGTTGTAAAACGCTCCTCGTGGTTCCGCGTTACAATTGGCAAGAAGAAATTTCCACATCGCCGATTTTGACGTCACGCCGTTAATCGTAATTAGTCCATTAGTAAAATACTTTCTGTTCTCGAGTTTTAGGTATATTCTTTCGTAAAACCTATGTCTTACATCGATTCGCTGTAAATTTGTTACTTTACGTTCGCTGCTGTTAGGTATTTGTTACTTAGTCATTTAAAGAATTTTGCTACATTCTAGTAGCTATTTAATGTTTGAGAATTGAATGTCTGAAGAACGTCAAAATATATCTATAAACGAAGACGACATGTTTAAATCACACTACTCATGGTGCACCACAAATAATTTGATCAATGTACTCCGAACAGATTTAAAAAAAAAATGATTTTCCAAAAGGAACTCAAATTTCCCTCCGTCACGTTTCATTACGATCATCAGCACTTTCACTTAGAATTTAAAAAATCAGTTGTGTTCCATACCGTTTCTATTTGATTAATAATCAAAATCTCAAAGCTCCCTTTGAAAAACCCTCTAGTGTTAAAGTAATACGTCTGAAAATTCACATTGCAGCTCTGTCAATTGTTCATTGCACTCTTGATAAACTTCTGGGCTCGCCACCGGTGGCAAACACGAGGAAAAACGCTAGCAGCTGAATATTTCCGATACCACTCGAGGAACGTTTTATTTTTAAGCGATTCTGTGGAAACAGTCTTCCTCGCGATGGACTTTCTCCGCCTGTTTCCGCACAACGAATCCTTTTTTCTCATCGTGCCTTTCGAATATCATCGGGGTACTTACCTCGTCGAAGTTCGTGTGTTTTTTGGCCGTTATGTGTACGCGCCGTCACGCGGCTCGAATCGCCAATTAATTCTGTTAAGGTACAACTATTTATCGAGTTCTTTTTGTTGCGTAACGTGATCAGCGAAATGCTTCGAAAGGAACCGGGGCGCATGATGCTATATTTCACATTTTCTTTTCCGACGGGCGTAGAATTGAATTTTCTTAGAGCGAACATTGATGAGAGAACGGTATCGCTTGTGCCCACGTTCTGTGAAGTATATACTCCTCGGGCGCACATTGTTTATATTAACATTAATCCATAAAATCCGCAGTCTTTAGTGATGGTGGCCGAAATAAGGACGCAGTACTCATTTTTTAAATGTATCAATTCTAATCAATAATGAATAATTGCCTAAAGGCAATTAGTAAACTTAGTAAAGAACATAAGGAAATAAAAAAAAACAGAAGTGTTATATTTCACGAAAGAGGGGATAGGGAAAAGGTAGAAAAGTGAAAGGATGAAGTATATACTAATTGCTTTGATTCGTTATTTTCTTGCTGTGGGTGATGTGTAGCTAAAAATGTTGTTACGAAACCTAACTTCAATAATCAAGGTATATCAAGTCCCGAGCGTACAGTGGCTCATATTTGTTACTTCGTCATTAATTTCTTTCATTTAAGATATAAATATATAATATACAAATAATTGTTTGGTAAAACGAGAAAAAAAATATTAAATTTTATTCCGAACGAGTAATAATTATATCATTATACTTCTATATCGTGTAGAACATTATTTTGACTGATTTACTGATTTCTGCATTATCGTCCGAGTCAATTAACATAATACTACACGTAACGATATTTCGCTACTCTCTCGATGAAATAAAAGCTTTAGGAACAAATTCTTACGTAAATTAATTAGTTACTCAAATAGAAATTGACGCGGAAAGTAACAAATTATCTGCTACTTTTGTACGGTTTACGATGTTAGCGTAAAAACTTCCTGCTTTTTCATTTTTTTTCTGCTCCGTAGAAGTATGTGTCGTAATAAGGGTAACAAGGGTCCTGTAATTTCGAAAATTACGGTGATTTTTTAGACCGAATGAAAAAAAAACAGCGGTGGCCCCTTAGACCTCTGGTTTATGAGATTTTCATAGTTCGTTTAGAGCTTATTACTGCTCCCTTCTCTAATATTCTGCAACTTCGTTCGCGTAGTCCGCGATCTTTTCACAACGATCTACTCAATAAGTCCCAGGTTTGGCAATCAGTTCCGCGAATTATTCTTTCACAACGTGATCACATTTTCGAAAATTATGTCTCGCCTGAAAACAGAAACTCTTTATTTCAATTGAAAACAGAAAGCAGGATTATATTTGTAATAAAATACAGTGATGGAAATTATTCCACTATGATTACTCTAATTCCGTGGCATTTTAATTTCATTTAACGAATAGAAGAGTCACTTATTTTATCATTTTCCTATCTAAAGGACAGGGAAAGCTAAAAATATTTACACGTGTGTTATGTTTAAATGGAGTACAGGCGAACCGTTTGATGGTCGAAACTGGTTTTATTACCTTCTGGATTTCTTTGACTTATAAAGGATCGATTAGGTAACATGTCGCTTTAATTTGGTGCTAATGTAAGTGCGACATGCAACTGCATTCTTTTGTTTGACTTCCCACTATGTACGATATACTAGTATTTACATTCATTATCAATTCAGACCCAAAGTAGCTTCTACTTCGCTGGTATCAATGACCCCTTAAACTTTTAAAACATTTAGGACTTGTCAAGGTTCCCAACATCTGTCTAAACTTTCGATAAAAATGATCTAGTGTCAAGACAGTCATGAATTACCAAGGATATCAGAACATTCAAGAACAGTCTCAAGGCATTTCAGACTCATCATGATTCTTAATTCATTCGAGACTCATCTAGACCACCTAG
Source organism: Hylaeus volcanicus (assembly GCF_026283585.1). NCBI lineage: Eukaryota > Metazoa > Arthropoda > Insecta > Hymenoptera > Colletidae > Hylaeus > Hylaeus volcanicus. The sequence continues at coordinate 24,297,460 of NC_071980.1, forward strand.
ATTTGAATAACAAAGATTTATTAAAACTTTCGAATAACCATCAAAGGTATTATAACGTTAAAGACACATAAAGGCTAAAAGATTTCAAGATTCGTCAAGAATTAAAGAATCTATGAAAATGATCAAGACTACTAAAATCTTTCAAGGTTCATACTCGCGAAGACTTTCAAAGCATCGAAAACTCTTCAGAACATTCTCGAACATCCGATCTCTAATAATATTCCGAGCGATTCGAAACCCCACAGTTTTGAAAGTTTCGCGTCTAAAGACTACTCCGAAGCATCTAATCGTGTAAAAGCCTCGTTAACATCAGTCGTAAGCTTCCCGTCAGCGCTCAAGAACGGTTGTAAACTCGTGCCCTCGTAGACTTCGGTGTCCGCAGCTTCCTAGATCAACTTAGTAGCCGTATTGCGCCAGCGACGCATTCTTGCAATCGGCCGCGATAATATCCCGGGGGCCCCCGGTGGTTCGCTCGTTACCGAAGGCAGAATTACTTTAAAAGTAGGTAGCCACCGGCCGTCTGCTTGGCCGACCAATTACACCGGGGCAACTCCGACTATATAGAAGAGCCACCGCGGCACCGTCGGCTGATTTCCACCGGTAGACCCGTGAATCGAGCATCCTACGTTCATCGTCTCCTATCCGCCAACCATGAGGCTCCGAGTGAGTGCATTCGATCTTCGAATTCTACCAACGATACATAACGCGGTCCTCCACGCGGCCTGATCGCTACTTCGAGTTCTTTTGGAGATAGACTATAGGGGGGTAGATTGTCGCGCGAGTTTCTTTTCTACGTCTTTTAGTGAGTGCCGTATCGAAGGAGTGCTTTCGTGACGCGCGACTGGACGTTTCTAATTAAAATTAATTTTATAAGTGGATGCCACGAGCTCTGGAACAATGAACGTCGCTCTTGCTAATCAGGGTTGATCGGCTTTCGAGGCTTGACGCTTCGTTTGGCTTCTAGAGCGTGGCGATTAGGAGTTTGGTTCGCGTTTGTTAATTATTGTAGATTTCTTTTTTAGCTGGGGTTAGATGTTGTTCTAGTTTATAGTGATGCTGGCAGAAGAAGCTTGGAATGATCTTCTCTGAGACAGTTTAAGGGATTATAGAGTATTGTTCCATGACGAGAGATTGGTCTCATCGTTGGTGACCGAGCTGTTTTTAGTTATGTTACCTTCGACGGGACAATTATTTATAATAGTATACGCGAAGCTTGTTTAAGTTAAACATAACGTCGTTGACTTACTTTCAATAGTTTTCACTTTATTTCAATGCTAGGTCGTTCCGACTGGTAGCGAGTTCGATCGTGTCGCGTATGTACATAAAGTAACGTAGTAGAGGTACTTCGCTGCTCTTATATTAATTTATAGCAATGTTGACAAGCGAAACATCGAATAATAGTTTAAATATATCACAGAAGATTTTCCAATTTTAAATGTATTACCACAAAAGTACAACTTCAAACGATGCGAAGTTTTTGTTCTAGACTTTTTTTTGTACAAAAGTTTATTTCTGAGAAACAGAACTTTTTTCTAATATTTACTGAAATTTAACGAAAATCAATCTTACGTACTCCCGGCCGATAAAGCGAATACAAGAAAAGCGAGTAAATATAATATTTTATCTTTCAAGACTTCCATTTGCAATATAATTAGGCTCAATTACTCAACGTTGGACGTTACTTAGAAGAAAACGACTCGATGGAGTACATAGTATTCAAACATGGTCAAGCTTCTAAACGTCGGTTCTATAGAAGGAAGTGAAACGTTAGACTGTATTCCTAACCGGAGCTGGCGGTTATTTGTAACGCAGCCAGTTTATGCTAAGTAACGGGATGAAGGCGGAAACGGAAACATAGTGTGCAACAGTCAAATTTTTTATTGAACCGGACAATCGTACAAATTCTCTTCCGTGCGAAACGTCGTTTGGCATCAGTTTCTAACGGCTCCTGCGGAGAAAGACGACCGTTCGGAAAGAGTTTACTTTCTAACGGATCCCATTACCGTTACAGCATCGTTCTCATGCTGAATAATTTATTCACGATCGAATCTGTTCGCAGATCCTACTTTTCGCTCTCGTTTCGACAACGTTGGCGCAAGAACGAAACACGCAGCGTCCTGTCCGAACATCCGCTGCTGAAATCAAATACAGCGATCCGAATGGTGAGCAAATTTAATCGCATACGATGCACGATACTAACGATATAATAATGCTATTAAATAAAATGTTTTTCATTCTTTTCTGTAGAAGAATTCCATTAATCTAAATGAACTTCTGGAAATGAACACCACTAAATTGTGTACAAAAGTTTCAAATTTCTTTATTATAATATAAACATGTGTAGTTAAATTTTTATATATAAATCTTTCTATACCTCAAGGATCATTATGCTACAAAATATTCTACCACAGGATCGTATCTCACGGAATTGTATACTTACCACTGTTCCAATCGCCACTAAAAAGGAATCGTTCCCCTCTCGATCTAAACTCGCTACAAAACGCAACAAACAAGATCACTTTCCCGCCACAGCGTATTACAACATCGCTTCCTTACCGATTACACGACCAACCGACCGAGAACCGGTCACCGACACGTACATCAAAACATCTTTTCTCATTTCCAGGCCTGAAGGTCGACTGGAAACTCTTTGCTCCCCAGAACCAATGGCGCACTCACTTGGAAAATTCTCAGCGTCGTCAGCGCGGCCAGTCTGATCTCGTGACTCCCTATCAACCAGTACAGGCTGCCCCTCAGTCACAGCTGCTGCAATCAGAGCCAGCTTACGGCAGATTACAATTCAAGCCAGAAGCTCTAGCGGAAGCACAATCTCATCAAAATCAGATACGTGTACAGTACAGAGTGTACCAACAACCATCCCCGGAAGAGCAGCAACAGGACCTTAACCAAGCCCAGTTCAGAGCTTATCAGCAAGCTCATGCTCAGCTGCAAGCGCAGCAGGGTCCTACTCAGGTACAGTACAGACCGTATCAGCAGGGTCAGTCTTCGTTGGAAGCTCAACCAGAGTCTAATCAGATCCAGTACAAGTCGTACCAAGATGCCCAACCGAAGCAAGAGATCCTGGACAACTACGGCAAACCCGAACGTCAATATCCTGACCAAACACCAGTCCTCTACGGCTCGAACTACGCCGACCCTCAGCAACAGGAGCAACTTCCATCGAGGACAGACGACTCCAACTACGAGCATCTGAGAAACAATTATAACGAGCAGCACGAACAGTCGAAGGCTAGACGGGAATACTCCAACAAAGGGCTTCAAGGTAGAATCGTGTACAAAGATGACTACGAACAATCGCAGCAGCCACAGCCAGCTCAGCAGGAGTACGTGTCTGTGCCATACGAGAGGATACCTGATCCACCAAATCCCCAATTGTACCTCAGTAAAGATATGCCCAAGGAGATCCAGGAGTTGCTCAAATTCCAGGCTCAGTTGCCTTATAACGTAATCGCAAATAGCATCACTCACAATCCTAAAGCAGTGTTCGTGCCACAGCCACTACCAGAAAATTCAAGGTCGTCTCGTTACACCAGCAAAGTTTATTATCTGAACAATGGCCGATACGAACCGGAATTCGAGAATACCAAGCCTGTCCAGGAGTATCACGGTCATTGAACAGAGAAATGAGCGAGGAGGATACTGTCTGATGAACTGACGCGTTGAGGGTAGGGTAGGTTGACTCGGCTGACTGAAGGGACTCGGGAAAGAGAGAGGTGAATCGGTCTCTGACTTTGCTGCATATGTTATTGTTTAATTTTAACAGAAATGTGGAATTATTCGTCAAGATCAATTATTCATAACTCTGCGAACAGAAAAGTCCTTTTCCATTTTTAAATCCGAAGTTTCGTTATCGGTATAGGGACTGTTGAATGCTCATGAGCCCGTGAATCAGCTGACTGCGATATAAAATGGCGCATACTTGGAATTCCATTATTAAACATTTATTGATCGTATCAGAGTAACGAAGCTTCAGATTGTAAAATGGTAAAGGACTTTTCGATTTCATTTCACACGAGGAATCGACCTCAAAATCCAACATTTTTGTTACCACTCTATATGTTAAAAAAAATATGAAAATTAGACATTTTTTGATTGTCATCCGAAGGATCGACTGAAGGATTTTAACAGATTGCTTTTTAATTAACAGAAGTCCCCGACTTTTCTGTTGGAAAATGGAAAATGGGAGTTTTAACCATTAGTTTGCTAATTTTTGAGCATTAGAACAGAATTTGTAAACTTATTATCATTGCAGGAGACTGCTAGAAAACAAATTTTACTTGTTTCAACCTTCCACTTTTCGCATGACCTAGAAAAATTGGGAAATAGGTCTTCTCATCTTGACGTGTCCAGGAAACAAGGTTTAGAATGTCGTGAATGCATATTTAATGCAACTTTTGTTCACCTTCGCGTCACTGATATTAGATTAAGCTTCTGCGTTTATCTTTCCTACAGCTTTAAACAGAAATAAGTATTTGTTGTTGTACGCTTTATCATAAATATATTAAGCACCTCGTAATTAATATCGTTACAGTTCCAGCTGGTAACTACACTAATCGTTGTAATTAGAATATTATTGTACATTAAATGTACAATTTGTTTTTTCAGAAGGGAAGAAATCTCAAGATATTCATTCGAAATGAAAAGTTTACGAACTCGTGATAAGATTTAAGACGCATTAATTTCGTATTTCTACCGTATTAATCATATCTGGGCATTTTTAAATTAATATTTTAAATAGCAAGTTTACGTTTTATTTTTTTCAACAGATATACTCCGATATTTTTCTATAGATCTGATTGATATAAATCTAAATATATGACAAAAATGTTATAGACTTCGTACAAAAGTTATCAAATGAATTTTCATGGCCACTGCTTCCTCATTTCTAATTGAAATGAGAAATACTAAAATAGGTTCATCATCTGAAAATGCCTGATGTTTAAAAATTTATTCAAAAGGTTTAAATATAACTTTTTATTTTCAATACAAGTAAAATTCGGCCAGTATTAATCCCAACGAACGTGCCTTGTATTTCCCCAATAGAAAATAACAATATCTATACTGTTTTTATGTAAAATTCAATGCTGTTGATGAATAAATTTATTTGCCAAGTTAAGGAACAAATGACGCTACAAAGAAAACCTTCGTCTCAATAAACGAATTATACGAACGTTTTAAAAATCATTTTCCATCTTTATGAGAGTGTTCCTAGCATGTTCGCCGTTAGCGGAAACGAAACGAACGGAACTTCCGGCGTAAAAGTGACTCGAGTGCGGTTACGAAATGGTTATCGATCTATCGAGCGCTGCATGCGTGGAGAAGGTACGATCGCCGCTCTAGGAAGAACATTTCGAGCGTATTGCGATCTGTTTGACCACTAATAAATCTGGTCTTATTAAACCTTCGTAGAAAGTAGGATGGTTTCCACCTTTCTATTAAATACGCGTGATGTTTTGTAATAGAAAGCAATAACGCGTCGATCGGTTCTTCGGCAGACGGAAGGTAGACGCACTTATTTATTTTCTCCTTGGTATAATTTGATATTCGATAAAGAAACCGATGTTATCTTGCCAGGAACTCGATGGAGATTGTTAGCTGATTTTGCTCACGAACGTTGAGCATACGAAAAGGAAGTGCTTGCACGATTGCAACCGGTGAATGGTATAATTGCACTTCTATTTATATTCAGTGTTGTAGTTTGGTGCAGTTGCATGCAGCTGAAGTGATATATTTCTGATGAATTTTTAAACTTTAATCATGGCAGTAATGCGTTTGTAGCGTAAATGGATTTTGTAGTACATTAGAGAGTGGAAGTTACCAAGGGTGTGAGTTATAAATCGATTGACTTGAGAAATGAAATTATTTCTTAGATCAATTAAGCGTGGAAGATGCGTATCTAACGATTTGTCAGGTTTTTAAATCCACTGTGGTACAAGCTCTGTTATAAATTCATACCATGTTGATTGAAGAAAATATTTTCATAAATGGGTATAACAAGTAAGAGATGTGAACATGTAGACTCTAATTCCCTCTACGATTTATTAAAAACATTTAAACATTTTCACAAAAACATAGTTAATGATATCCTTACACTGATTCAAATCATGATATCAATTACAAGCAAAATCACGAATGGATAACAAGTGAGGTGTTAAGGAAGCCTCCTTGCATCACAGTCTTTCACTTCCGTTTATTTACCGGAAGATTTCGTGAACACTGTCTAGTAATGTGTTCAATGACGAAAGCTCCAGCATTTCTCCGGACAAGGAAGACCGTGTAAATTGGTCTCGTGGCCTTCACGCATTGTGCACCGATTCGCATTACTCTTGGCAATCTCGATTATCCACGCGCTTGGACTCCGGCATGCTGCAACTTTCGTTTTTACCTTGCTTGTTCGCACGTATGCACAATTCACTTAGGGCGTATTATTAGGAGTAGTTTCGGACGAGGAGATAAATGGACGAATAAAGGAAATATTAAAATATCGATATACCAAGTTGAATATGTATACTTCCGTTACGTTTACCGATGATAATTGCAAAGTGGGACACATTTAGGATCCTTTGTAATAGGTACAAACTAAACCTGCATGGCAACATTCTACAGTAAGTACATCATGAAAAAGTCTCGCTTAAAAGTATCATAACTCTGCTACCTCTAAGAGATATCAGGTATCAGACTAATACCAGGAAATCAGCACTATAAATTATTTAGATACATTCAAACAGGCTAGAATGAAAAGTAACTAATTAAACAAGTTTTTGCATATCTTTTTTGTACATTACAAATTTTGTTTAGAGGTGAGAGTGAACAAGATATGTACCTGGATCTTTTTTAATTCAAAGTGCCATTAATTTCGGTCTTAAAAAATAAAAACTAGCAAATTACATCAAAATAATTGTTACATTGAAATAATATTTCCCAAATAAAATGATAATGATAATGTAGTAGCATTAAGGTATAGAATCATTGTAATTTATTTTTCACCAATTTTGTATGAATTCTAAATTCTAAAATATTCCCTTCAAATTTATTCTGCAGAAGGTTTGCATTTCTATTATCTACCTGTAGGTATTACCTAAGTTCAACAAACATACGTGCATTAATTAATGCACGCGGCCATTGCACGGTAACCTTTAAGTAGTACTCTCTTGGGAAATGCGTCTTTGAATTGCATTCCTTAACGATGCCTTCAGCATTTTCCGAGGATGCAATCGATTATACTCCTAACGCGCAAAGAGGAACTATAGTACACACAATTTTATGTTGGTTTGCGCTTCCAAGTACTCTTATTAACTTCTGACATGTATAGTCGTTGCAAGAGCCGGAGAACAGTAATCGAATGCAATTTGCTGAAACAAGAAACTGCTATACTCATCGAAGAAAATTGTTACGTAACTGTAAATATCAAGAAAAATGTATACGTGCAATTTATTGTTGTTGGGTTACATTATCAATCCCGCAAGTAATATTTTATATTTATTCATAATATTGCAAATAATATTCTATGTTCATTGGCAATCAAGAAAAATTTCAGTAACACTCTTCGAAGTGACATCGATAATTTAAAGCAGACCTCATATTATTTATGCCCAACGCTTCGATGGGCTATAACTTTGCAACGGTTGATTCTACGAAAAAGTTGCTTATGGATGAATCCATGCAAAATTGAATAAGCTTTAAGAACGGTTATATACATATTTATTTTAGGACGATCTACGAGTTACACTTGAATAAAGTGAACATAGAATGGAGAGCAAAATAAATAGATGTGGAATTATAAGAAAATTTTTTTTTACACTTCGATACCTTTTCTTCCTTATTTCATGTTTGATGTCTTACGAGTCATTTTCCAAACAGCTATTTCTCAACGATTTTTCAAGCATCCACCCTCTTAGGGCTTCCTTAGCGACTGCACCATAAGTTCCAAACGCAGGGCGAACCATCGCCGTTGATAATGACACGGCAACCATAGACAAAAATTCACAAACTGAAAGGACAGTTTCGCGACACGGTTAGCCGTGTAACCGCAAAATCGGTGTGTTGTGGAGGTGGTACAAGAAGTCACATCCCCGTCGCCGAAAGGCGCCTTCTACGTGGCCGCCTATAAAGTTGTTCCGGTGACGGCGCGGCCGCCTCAGAAACACTCAACCCTTGAACGCAACGAGCCAGCCTGCTGTCTCGCCATGAATTTGCCCGTAAGTAAATCCACTTTTTTTCTTTTTCGCGAAAAACCATAGCCGTTTCTCGCGTTCGCTCGTGAATAGGTCTGTCTCTGTTCGGACATCGACACCGCACCGCGTTTAACACGGAACTTTCAACCGGGCGTATCGGTGGGAAAACCGGAACTGGAGGATAGCTCGATAGGTATTCCTGCGTTACAAATGGTAACATGTCTTAGTACGAGACGCGTCGCGTGCAGTTAATTGCGGTTAGACGTCAGTGTCGGATTACTTAGGCGTCTGTGCTAAGACGCAGCTCGCTAAACAATAACTCTTCGCGTTTAGGGAATGATAACAGTCTGTAAATGGTGCAGATTTAGAGTTCATTGGAGCAGGTGCAAACTGAACCAGCAGGGAAATATTATACAGTGAGTAGTTTTTGAAGAAAAATGCGCTTAACGGTATCGTGATACTTCCAATGTTGGGTATCGGACTAATAGCAAGAGATATCGCGTATCAAACTCATAGAGATCATGAGGTTTGGTATAGAACAGGAAATTGTAGGTGTATCTGAGAACAGGAAATCGATACTCTAAATTATTTGGAATGTAGCTAAACATCAGTGTTTTTAAAAACGAAATGAACTTTCTGTTATGAACAACCAGAAAGTTGTCACAGTGTTGAAACGAAAACAAAAAATATACATGTCGAATCGAGTAACCTCCTCCTTTTCGAAGTCGGTTGAAAAATGTATTACTCTGTCTTCGTATGACATTTTCAATTGTTTCCAAAGTTAAGTTGTGAACAATTTAATCAGCCAGATACTGTCTGAACTAAACACGTTATTTGTCCGTAATTAATTGGTACAGTCCATTCGAAAATGTCACGCTTTCTCATTCTACAAGTGTAACAGATCTAACGTGACCACAACTTCATTCACATTCGACCACATTGATCTCTGCAACCGATTATGATAAGAAACCGATAGGGAGGTGAAACAAGATAACGATTTGAATCGATTCTAGCCGGTATAGTTGTTTGAAAAATAAAACAACTTCCCCTACTCTGTCTCCCTGAGCATATCTCAGGAGCTACATTGTTACCTAGTACAATTTAGAAGAACATTTATTTAGTACTCATCCTTGCACTAACTTCACGAAGTTGAAGATGCACGTAAAAGCTGACATTAATTTTATATACAAATTTTATTAACATTTTCTTTTCTTCCAAGTCATCTTTATGTTTTCAATAATCATGAAATATGTGTAATTCTTTCGAGGAAAAAATGTTCGCATTTTTAACAAAGTTTATACTTTTATAATTTATATAATCACACGAAAACAAGATGTGGAAGACAGTTTTTGAAATGAAAAGTTCATCTACATTGGGAGCTATCAACTGTAAAATTTGCAACAAGTCGCACTTGCTCTTAAGCGATCATATTTTCTCACGTAACCGGAAATAAGACACGTTATAATTTTAAAAGTAGCAGGAGAGAGTTGACTAGTGCTTATTTACCGGTCTTCTAAATCATACTTGTCCGATTTGTTTCTAAATAACTCAGTATAGGAACTAGTTAGTCATAAACATATAAAATAACCGAGTAATACAAAATACATGATAGTTTCTTGTTTTACGTAATAGCACTATCTGAAAAAGTTAAGTACGATACGTTATAATCTTCTATAAGAAATATGTTATGTGACAAATATTTCACGATTAAGTAAGTTTTGGTAATCCTCCATTATAAAACTGAACATTAATTCATAAAAGAACAAAATAAATAACAAATTAATTTTTCTGGATATCTGCGAAAATCGCGTGGGAAGAGGACTTTGTAAGCGTTAATATTCCACGTATCGTTCGGTTTTTTAACGTTGCTCGTTAGGGGGACACTTCTAGACAAGTTCTACTCGTAACATGCTCGTTTTTTTCTCTTTTGTATAATCGAGCCAGGCGTGTCTTGTCGGTTAATTTATATTTCACTTTCTACCGGCGAGCGTGTAATTCCTGCGACTGTGTACTCGATCGTTGCACCGTAGTGGCTTAGTCCTGGTTTCCAGATAGGTTTCGTTTCTTTTTCTTGCGGCGATGCTGGAATGTGTTCAGAGGAAAGGTTCGCTCGCGTCACCTTTTCCCGATTACGGAAACTGCGTTCGCTGTTCGAAGACGCGAAACTTTCCCCTCGAACTGGAATTTCACGAGCCACAGTCTCGTTTCGTGCGTTAACAGCCCGACCAACATTACTGGACATTTCCACGAATCCAAAACTTTGTCTCGAGACGATTGAAAACTATTTCCAGTTAATAACTACGCATAGAAAAAAAAAAACAACGGTTCAATATCATTTCGGTTTGTGAGAGTTATCCAAATAGTAAAAAATGAATACTATCTTCTGTTTAAAAAAAATGTAAGGTCCCCCTTTTCTTTATAACAGTTAACTAAAAAAATGTGTTGCGCAACAAATGATAACTCTCTCCTTGTAGCAATTTCATTAGCACCCGTTTTGCATAAGAATTTAGAAATTTTGTTTTTTTAAATTATGAGATACTCTCCAACTTCATTTATGTCAATGTCTAGTTGCGTCTTCAAAGTATACTAGTAAATTTTATTTGACCGATTGACATAATGTGAAAATAGCAAAATTATATATTATAAGATGTACAATGATTAATTTAAAAGGACCGTGTAGAAGGTATTAGGTTCAGGTATTTAGGTTCAGGTGAGACGTTCTGTTGAGACAACGACTAAAAGTTCAGACCATGCCTGCAGGGTAAAATTCTGCTTTTAGATTTCCAGTAAGTATCGGTTACCGTTTGCTTGTGAAACATGTTACTGTTCACTTCTCCGACTGAATAAGATTCGGACTTAAGACTTTCCCTTGTAGCTATATTGCCCAGACTAAGAGATGCGATTCCATATAAATGCATATGGTACAAAGTAGTACGTAATCGTAGCTGGTCCCGCATCAAGTTCCACTGTATTAGATAATGGTATGCTCCTGAACGTTGCATATCCGTAGCATTGCAGCACCTCCTTAAGTGGTAGATAAACGGGAGAATTAAAAGTGTAATACTTTATGTAACAAGCATCGCTACCACAAATGCTTGTGTTATAAATAATATTAATGGTAGTAATTACAGGAAGTAGCGACATTAATATCTCCGTGAACTTGTCTAGTGTTCAGTAGTAGTTATATCCAACGATAACTGTCCTAATTGAGTTATTTTATTTACGACTAGCTTTCGTTTGCTGTTACTGTTAAGTTGTTCTCTTTGAATTGTAATTTATTATTCTTTTATTTATCTTCTACTTATCTTATTTTACAGTTCTTGTTCGGTTTGTAACGTTATTTTATTTCATTCCTAAGTTAAAATTCTATCGATATTTAATTATTTATAATATTTTTTTCATAGATTATTTGATGGACATGTTCGATACTTCAATTAATTGATTTATTTATTCTTAGTATTAATATGTTCAAGTTTTATAAATCGAGACTAATATTCGAAAATATTTGAAACGGGAAATCAAGTATTTATTACTGTTTGTTACAGGTTTTATTGCTAACAGCACTTCCCATGTGCATAGCACAATTCACAATACAGGGATCCACTGATGGGGATCGAGTTTCCCAGGGTTTAAGAGTAGACGACGAGAGAGGACTGGAGTACATAGGAGGACAAAGTGGTAAAACATAGATAAACAAATGATTCTATAAAACTGGGGAAAAAGGTTGTAAAAATATAGTACGTTCTTATCATTTTCCTGACGCAATATGTAAATATTTGTTTAAATAATACTTGTTGTCACAAACTGGATATACGCTAAAATTAGCTAATAGTTTAACTATGCCAGAAAAATCTAATCTAAAATAATATATACTTCGCTTTAAATTAAATGTTTAATTTTCCAGGGCAGGGTGGCTCCTCTATTCAAGGTGCCACCGACGGTCATTCGAATTATCAGATTCAGGGTGCCTCGAATGCCGGCGGACAAAGATATTTACAGTCAGCTGAACCTGAGACGTTTAATATTCAGGGACCCTCGGATAGTTTCGGCACGTCAGGGTACATTTCAGGCGTTCACGACACTGTACCAGGTGAACAGAAGTCTTTTTCGTACAGGGATCCCAGCGGTAAGTGATTTTGCGAATTCTAATAGTAATTGAACTTATTAACTCCGATCCTCATTCATTCCGAAGCGTCGTGAGTAAATATCAAACGTCAATCAGACCACGACAAACTTCAAATCGAAAAGAATGTAGCTAGATTTTGAAGGTTTGTCTGACCCATGAGCGATTCGTTCAACGTGTCTGTCCATTACCGACTCATTCTACTTGCAGTACTGTTTCTAAATGTTTCAAGCTCCCAACAGTTGACCAGTTGGGGAACAAATATTCCTATAAACTATTTCTGATATTAAAATCAGCGAATAAATTACGCTGTTCATCTTTAGTAAAATTATTATCAGCATTGTAATCCGAGATCGCGACTGAATGAAAATTAATTTTAAACTGTGGTATTACTTGGAAGGTTCGAGTGTCAGCTGGAGGTCCTACGATCGCAAGGTACCCCCAGAGCAACAACCGGAACAACAATATTCTGCTCCTCAGCCAGCACCCTATAGGCCACGCGCACAAGCGAGGCCGCAACCGCAGCCACAACACCAACCACAACACCAACCACGCCGGCAACCACAAGCACCACAACAGCCTTTCATACCAACAAGGCCGTTCGACAACGCTCCCTCGCACATCAAGGAAATCCTCCAATATCAACAGCAACTTCCGTACACGAACATCATTCCTGAACCCTACAGGTAATTCAACCGAGTCTTTTCCTTATACTGTTTATAAATAATGCTTCTAGTAGGGTACTGCATTCTTTACTCAGTTTCGTTTTAAATATTTCCATATGACGATTTCTAAGTGAAGAAAAGTTTTTTGTCTTAAGTAATTCAAATAAATTTAAAAGAGTTATTTAGTATTCGAGGAAGCGTAAATAGTATATTTTTTTATGAGGATTCTTAAGGACTTTAATTACTCTATAACAATAAAGGAGTGACTGCCTATTACCTTACAGGAAATATGATCGAAATCCGCTAATATATTTTTGACCGAATTAAAAATTAATTAATCATGATAATACATCAAGGAGCCTGACGATCCGTACGTAACACGTTCACTACTCGAATTTGTAGATATGACAACTTAATAGCAGCAGCAGGAAAGCAGCAGCAACAGCAACAGCAGCAAGCTCTATATGAAAGCGACGATCAAGATCAACCTGAGCCACGACGTCCTAATTATCGCGGCAAATATAGACAAAGGCGACAGACGAAGCAACAACCACCAGCTGAACGTCCGATTAGGTACAACAATAATCCGCCACCAGCCAGTATCCAACAAGTACTGAAATTCCAGTTTAATACTCCATACACCAATGGAATCCCTGAACCTTTCAGGTAAATTTGACGATCTATGACTGATATGATATCTAATAGCGGATCAAACGATACGTATGAGGTTTAAATAATAATCCATGTAGCACTTCCAGTCTTAATAAGGTGAACAAGAAACATGAAAACAATGCAACTATAACACTGCTAAATTTATTGCTAAATCTTTAATATTCTAATCTTGCTAGACCAACAAGGACTTGCATCATTCCCCAACCACATTATCGATATTTATTCCAAATATTTCTCATTCAAATACTCTCAACTTGTTGAAAACTCCTAATGTCCAGATTCAACGCTGAGGCAGCTGCGCAGGAACAATTGGAGCAGGTCCAGGCCCATTACCGACAATTAGCAGCGGAGGCAGCGCATCCTAGGCAAAAAAGACAAGCGCAACAGTATCAACAACAACAGCAATATCGTCAACCTCAACAGTATCGTCAACCTCAACAGTATCGTCAACCTCAACAGTATAGTCAACCTCAACAGTATCGTCAACCTCAACAGTATCGTCAACCGCAACAACAACCACAGCCTCAACGACCACCACCAGAGCCGCAGCCTCAGTACAACCCCAATGCTCCAGGCTACATCCAAGAGGTGCTGAAGTTCCAATCTCAGATCCCTTACAATATCTTGCCCAATCAGATCTCCATTCGTCCTGAGAAGCCGTACGTACCTCAGCCCGTTCAACCTGCAGTCGAGCCTCAAGTGCAGTACCAAGGCCAACGGGACCCGTATCAAGGTCAATCGAGTGCATACAATCAGGTGTACGGCGACCAGTCTCAGCTATCTCAGTATCAGCAATCTGCTCCGGGACAGTCGCCGTTGCAACAGTACGGGAGCGGTGTTCGTCCTGTCACCGAAAACCAATACTGAACGATGATTGATGCATGAATTTTTTCTCTCCATCGGACGTTCATCTCGTTACCGATCGATATACACGGGGCTGCGTGTATCGATATTTTCAGATCGTGTGTTAAAGAAAATGAAAAAAACAAAAGTATAATCGGAGAAAAAAATCACTGCACAATTTTGCTAGGAGAAAAGGATCGTGTCGAATAAGTATCACAGCTGCGGAGGGTTAATTATTTATCAAACATGGATGCGACGTCGCGTTCAATTCGTCGAATAGAAGATCATTTTGTTGTTACTTCGTTACACGTAAATTTAATACTTTATTAAATAAACGAATAGAAATTACATGCTGGAGTTTGTTGATTTTTGTAGGGTAGTAGTAGGATTAATGAGACTCGGAACCCCTTTTGGTTTGGATGGCTTGGATTTCTGGCTCGAAGGAAGAGTATGGTATTTCGTTGGAATAATATTTTTCATAATTGTTCGTTTTAATTTATACAGGATGTTGGAGAAATCGTCGCTTTCGCTGGGAATGTTTTCTAATTGCTCCATCGAGTCATATCATTCACACGTCCTTCTGTTTTTCATTTAATCCTCGATCACCTACAAAAATAGTTATTATAAGCATTTAAATATTTATTCGATGGAAATTTTTCTTTCTGAATGATCACAATTAGTTGGAGGTGTAATTTATTAATTATTACACTAGATCAGGTATAATATAATCTGGTTAATAAAAAATTCTAACATACCCCGACGTTCTATGACCATTTTCTGCTCTGCAAAATGGCAGAACCCAGCTGTTTAAACATAAAGTCCATTTCTAAATTTTAAAGTTAGAATTCTACACATATTATAGTTATTTCTTGAATTTTCTCCGTTTTTTTTTTAATGCATCACTTTATTTGGAATTTATAGCATAATAAATATTTATTTATTCTCATATTGCAAGTATTTAATTTTGAGTTAACTAAAATATACATAATACAAATATTTGGTTTACGAATCTTGAGTGTGAATTGAGGTCATCAAGGTTCTTTTTACCGAAATCTTTTTCCAACAAGTTTAGAAAGGACTGATTTAATCTCCATTAATACTTAAATAAAAAACTCACAACAGAAGTGGGTCAAGTATACCGCTTAAATTAAATTATATCAAAACTTGATGAAAACTTAACTATGTACTAATAAAAGTAACGTCGATTATACGTAATCCGTGATACAATTTAAGAATAATTACGATAAACACACTTAACGTAATCAATATCGTACCACACATAATTTCACAGTTCGTTACAGAAATTGCACAAAGCTTCATTCGATCCGTGCCAGATATGATCCACTTTCGCTCTAATCTTCTCCCCTGTGCAACAACGAGTTAATTGTTGGATTAATAATTCAGAAAGTTGCCTTGGTTATCTTACCATCGAGTTTCGCTGAAAGTGCGAACTGATTAGTATCTTGACCGTCGTGCGTCGACTGGTCGCAGTAATTGATGAACGAAATCGACTATTTCACGGTACGTTAAATTTCTAAGCACTCGAGAAATGGAACGGAGAATGTGGAGCTGCATTAAGGTCAACAGTATCTGTTCTATTCTCGCGAACCAAGCGCGCGCACGCTCTGGTTGAATCGATGCTTTTTATGGAATATAAAGTGTCGCTCGGTTGAAACGCACTCTGAGCGAGATATTAATGCGATCGACTTGGGAATACGGAAGTGACCGGTGCACATGCTTCCTGCAACGATTGGTCGTACCGTTACGTGACTAGAAATACGTGTTTTATCCGCACACAAGCATTCGTGATTTATATTTACGTCGATATCAGTTTTCGATCCATTAAACTAGGCCACGCCTATCGAGTTTCCGTGCAACTTTTCTTTCTCATTTTAATCCAAACTTTTTAATATCTTCAGTTTTTATTACTGCGATGTACACCAGTAGCCGACAAGGTTTCGTTACTGAGATTTAACGAAGATATGAAAACGCGAGAGGATTACCCATTCTTACCTGCACTGGGTGATTGGTTCGTTAGAAATTCTGTGGGAAATGAAGAATTATTTTAAAAATATCAATAAAAGAGTTTGCAAGTATAAATTGAGAGTATGATTTTTGTTCTTCAATCTTGTATAGGCGTATTTATTTTAAAAAGATAATTTTTACTGCATTTACTCGTCGCAATAGTCTTTCATTATTTTATTATTAAAATAATATATTTCCAATTACATCAATTATCGATGACTATTAACTACTTGGTTTAGTTTTGTTGGAATTTATTTAACGAGAACATGATTAATAATTCATATCAATACATGGTGATTATTTTATTCGGCAATAGAGAATTTTAAATTATAATTAAACTTGTTACCTTTCCTTATCACGTTCATTTGAATTTTTTTTTAATGCTTTACTCTAAATCAATGATAATTGCATTTAATTATCAGAGCTCGAGGTTGAGTCGTTACGAATTAATTTTTTAACTAACTTGAAACTTGCTTACATATCTTGTGATAGCTGTATATTTTCTTCCCTCTAAAAATTGTTATCGAACGTTAACGTTATCTAATACCAGTAGATGCAGGTTATCGAATTCGATTATGTATAAGTAGTTGACTTACTAAACCGGTTACGGTGATGCAATAATCGCTGAATTGTTTATCGATCGATCGTTAAAGAGACTACCAGTGTTTTGACCCTGAAGGGTCTATGATAGGCATTATCCTTTACAGGAAATAATGTCCACCGATGGCTGTTCCGCTTCCGAGGCTTCTGTCAATCATCGTCGTCAAAGCAAATGCCAAGCTATACCGATATTAGTTACGTTCAAAGGTAAAAGTCGATCATGTGATTTTCACGTAACTATAAATTAAATTCTGATATAATACATATTCAGGTAAAGCGGTTCTGGTTTTTACGCGGCGTAACAAGGACTTCGTTGGGAAAGTCCGTTGGGCGTGGACTTGTAAATTTAATGCAATTTTAAATTTATTGGATCGACATGAAAATTGTGCTGGTTAGAATGAATTCAATGCAAAAGAGAAGAATATCGTTGAAAGAATAAAATAATAAATTAATTTTAATTAATTTGCTGTTTCATTATATACGAAGTAATATATTGTACGTTTAAGATGTTTAATTATAAATTATCTAAATGTACATTAATCCATTGTATGTTTCGTATTATAGTTCCATGCATAAAATTATATTTTTTTAAACTATATCTTTCTATGGTACACATCATTATCTAAATGAAAAGTGCCAGTAAGCAAGTACAGCTTGATATTTAATTATTCACACTATGCACATTTGTAGCGTCACTTCATTGAATTAATTTCATTATGTGCATAATTTTTGGTAGTTTAAACGAGGCACTTATTAATCTAAAAATAAAAACCAAGAATTTTACTCTTGAAACAATTTTTAAACAATCTGTCCGTCACTTATCAAAGCATAATTGGTGCTTTAAGCCAGTCATAACGTCGAGCCGACAGTGTCGCGGCCCCTGATTTTTTAATGCAGCTACTCGGTTCACTTCCTGGGTAGCAGCGACTTAAACGAAGCATTCCTTGAATACGGGGGGCGTATGTTACGTGACGAACGTGCAGGGGACCTGTGTGTTAAAAGAAAAAATCAGTCGAAACCGTCCAACCGTGAAAGTTAGTGGTTGGCCCGACCATTTACCCTGGAAACGCTCGCCCATATAGAAGTGCGTCGCGACGCGGCCGCCAGTTTCGTCCAGCTACCATCCTGAAATCACCTACACCTTCGCCATGAAGTTCCTCGTGAGTACAATTCCAGTTTCTATATTCTCTACGTCGAATTTTTAGTTTTATTCCACTATTCTTGTCAACGGTTTTCCATAAGGGATTTTCAGATCTTATTTTTTAATAATAAAATACATCTGTCAGCGTAGGCGTGGTGAATATTTAAGCGTCATCTTTTATGTTTAATTGTCAGTAAAATTCTGAAGCCTCTTTTGGGAAACTCTTTTTATAATAAGAATACGTGCAATTGATATTTCTAGCTTGCATTGTTTATTATTTATTTTATATTTATAATGTAGATATATTTTTGCGAACAGTCTTTTGTTTTCATTCAAAAGTTAGACATCGTTGTGAAATACTTTTGATAGTGAATATTGTTTAGTTATTGGTGTTCGAAGACGGACTAGTTCTTTTTATTTATAAAGTGAAGATATAATGAAAACTGAACAGTGTCTTTAGTTAAAATGAAAGTAATTTTTAGAAATAATTCTACAAATTAAACTAGTGGATATTAAAACATCTGAAGTTAAGAGCAATTACTGAAGCTAGATTTAAAATTTCTTAAAATATGTAATGATTCCAAGTGACAATTTTAGTTGTGAAAAAAAGCATTTTCATCAGATAATCACTACAGTATATTGATACACTATTAGTGGTTATGAAAGAAATGCTTTCCTATACGAAGTTAACCACAAACTGTGGTGAGTTGATACACTGTTGGTGGTTATTTAAAAAATTGTTTCTCCTACAACCACTAACATAGTCACTTCAAAGAATTATACATATCTATCTACTTTAAGTAATTAAAAATTTAACTTTATTTTTAGCAACTATCTTTCAATGATTGCTCCGAAGAAATAAATAAATAAATTCTTCAGTCTTTGTATTTCGTCAAATTTTCCAATTTTACTAGTTTTCAACGTTACGATTATATTATAACAATTCTCTATAACACACTTGTTTCGACGAAAAAAAAAAGGATAATTACTTTCGACACGATTTCTCAGATAAGTAGATCTGACACAAACGCGTGCGACGACAAACGATTAGAAAGCAGCGATAGAAATACTCGTAGTCACCGATTAGCCGCGATCGGTGGAAATTTTTTAACACACTCTCGGCCCAGATAGTTTTGCGTGAAACTTATTGCTGTTATCGCTAGTGTTAAATCGCATTAGCATTTGAAAGGTGTGTATGTATCGAATGCTTTCATCCTTTCCCTCCGTGAGAACTAGCTATGATCGTGTGTAAGTATGTTGCGTGCAATGGCGTGCATCGTGA
Organism: Hylaeus volcanicus; assembly: GCF_026283585.1. Lineage (NCBI taxonomy): Eukaryota > Metazoa > Arthropoda > Insecta > Hymenoptera > Colletidae > Hylaeus > Hylaeus volcanicus. Next base: position 24,317,006 of record NC_071980.1, read on the forward strand.
GAAATCGGTACAGTGCATTATCTTGCTTCCTCAATCGGAACCGATTCTTCTATTTGCACGCATGATTTTTGCGCGTATGAACGTTCCTGATATTTAGAGGCAATCACTTGTACGCACGACCATCATAAATCTTGACTTTAATGACGGTTAAATGACGTAAGTGCGATGTGGGTCAAGTTGGATAGAATGGTTTTTTGTTTTTCTGCTACTTTGTTTTTCAGCTGCTATTAAAATTTTTTTATTTTAAAGAGAGAGGGAAAGAGGCTTCATTATACTTCATTTCTTTTATACGTATAAATAACATCCAGCAGTACTCTGAAATATGGTTCAATAGATATAAGACATATTTAACTAGAATCGTATTCGTTTGATTAGTTGAATTAATAAATGAGAGAAGACTTATGACGTACTGATAAATATTATTATAATTCTAGGTTCTAGTATTAGCGGTGGTGCCTATTTACGCCACTGGCGATGTGTTTGGCGACCTTTTGGGACAAGAATTTCACGTATCCATTGGTAAAGTATACTTTCCACTTTAGAACTCACACATTTATGCATCATCTTTCTTAAATTGTTTCCAACTTTTGGATTAACGAGATCACTAGAAAATGATATTCAGATGAGTTTTTACAGCAGAAATACATTTATCGAACCCCGTCAACATTAAGCACATAAAGAATATTTAATCAATCCAACAAAAATTCACATAGATAGGTGACAAGGACAACACTGATTGGACTCCTTTAATTTTCAGACCACGTGCGCGAGAGAAGGCAGGCTCAGAAATATAATCCAGTGAATCAAGCCCCAGCTCACATACAGCAGCTTCTCCAGGCACAGAGCGCAACTCCACCCTTGGTCCACATTCCCCAACAGCCAGTCCCGAGGTTTGGACCCCCACAGGCGGCACAGGGTCCACAGTACCGACCACAACCCGCATATGGTGGCCAGCAACCGAACTACAGAAATCCAAACGGCCCTCAACAGGCTCCGCAGCCTCAACAACCACAGTACCGTCCTCTTCCCGCTAATTATGCTCAGCAAATTCAACAACAAAGCTACGCACCTCAGCGTGGTCCACAGCGCGGTCCTCAGCAAGGCTCGAAGTTACCGGCTCACATTCAACAGCTGTTGCAGTATCAGAGCAATTTGGGCAACGCGATCCCTTAAAAGGGATTAAAGAAGATTCGAGACGCCGGAGTTGGGTAGTCATCACTTTGGAATTACAGAGTAATCATTAATCATAAACCGCATTTGTAATCCGCAAATCATGAATCAGTAATTTGTATCTTGCACAGCTTGTCATGTCTGATTATCCGTTAAGTATTTCCGGCACTGGTGTGATGTTTTGAGAAGAAGAGCCTTATGGTGTTTTTAAAGCTTCCTGAGTTTCATTTCGGTCTCTCATCTCATATAACCATTCCGTTTTTTTCTTTATTTAATCGATACTAAAGTGTTCTTACATTTTCTTTTTTGGCAGATTGTAATAGAGTATGGATACAATGTTTTGGAAAATTTGTCGATTCGATAAGTTTTCAACGAAATTCACGACTGAATAATTTGAGTAGACGTTTGTGGGCAAGGTATAATTGTTTCGTGGATATATTCGTTGAGGTAATAAACGATTTGAGTTTCGCATAAATTAAGGAAAGGTTTAGTGATCTGAGACGGCGATTTTGTACTAGTACGTATAAGTGTAGGAGCCAATTACAGTGTGTATTTAATTTATAACCTTTATCCCAATAAGAAAAATATGAAGGGGTGGAAAAATGAAAATAAATATACTTCTGTTTCATTTTCTAAAAGAACTTCTTAATTATCTATCTATTGTATTACAAATACAGTGCCTAATTTAACCTTTGAACTCCTAAACGATTTCCCTGTACACAATTCTAAAGATCACGAGGTAAGAAGTGAATTACACTTTCAATTCTTCAAACGTCTTAACACTATATATTAGATCAATTGTAATAATTACAAGGGAATATATTGAGTACGTGATAATGTGCATCGATTAATTTCTAATTAAAAAATTCATCCAAATATGACTTTATAGTTTTCGAATTTTCTAAAATTTGTAACGTTATGGAATACAATTTTTGTACCTGTCGTTAGACAGTTGTTGTATACTGAGTGGTTGTTAGTGATAAAACACAATAATCTCTAGTCGATATCAAGACGGTCACCCAAATTACCTAAATCACCCAAGACAAGTATAAAGAACAAAACCCTGATATCTCCTTTGGAAAACCCTTAAAAAATTAAAAAACAATTTTCAGGGTGACGAAGAAACAGAATTTGTCCAACCGCAACGAAAGGGTTCTGGGACGGAATTACGTCAAATTACGTCGTTAAACGCGCCGCTCGGCATTAAGCGCACTCAATTCGTCACTTGAGAAATCAAGGTATCATCGCACCGATGAATCCGCACAAGGGGCGGTTCCACTGTACCGGGACGCGACAGGGTAGACGGCAACCCCCTGATCGCACTCCCCTATCCGCATGACAATCCACACGTTGCAGTCTCCGGCAAAGAACAGCCCTAAACTGCGCCCGTACCGCAGTCACACCACCCCGCCCCGAGTTTTACCTCTGTGCATGCCTTGAATACATCCCCCGGATGGACTCACCGACAAACAGGGAAGAGGATTAGCGAGTCCATTAAAGTCGCGGACTCTATTATCCAGAGGGCACGGCCACGGTGACATCAACCGCTCGTCAATGGCGTAGGAACGTTGCTTCTGCCCTTCGAGATAGAGCTGCGTTTTTTTTCCGTTTTCAACTGGGATACTGAACATCGTTGAAGCGTGAGAGAAAGGTTTTCGGAACGAGGGTAAGCTCCATCTTTTATTTTTGTTTCATTTGTGCCGTTTAGGTTAATTTTGAATTGTGCATGGATCAAGTCTTCTGCTTTGTAGGATCGTTTAGTTATCTAATTAATATGTCGACTATCGCGATGCAGTTGGGTGAGATTATTAGATAATTCATATCGACGCTTTCTGTATGAACGCTAGTCGAGGTTAACTTTAGGTTATCTTTAATGAGTACACTGTCTGCATACCGCTGCAATGGTTATGCAAGAAAAACAATAAATAAATGTAGGCGACAAAAATTAATTTGTTATTTATCGTGTCTCTTTATGAATCAATACTTCGTTTTCTAATGGAAAGGTCATGAAACATTTTTTATTCCACGTTTTGCTTACAGAATACTTGCTTAGTTGGAAAAATATATAATTAATGCCTAAACTTATTCTAACTTTAGAAAATGATGTTTCAATTGATACCCTCGAGTGGCTCAATAATCAGATGGTAGAAATGTTGACTGAATTGTTTCACTAATAAAGATACTTCCCAGTTACTAGCTTCTATTACATAAAAGTGCAAAACGCTATCGATAGTTTTATTAAGTTTCACCAGAGATCATACCAAACTCTTCACTTTCAAAATTTGAAATTCCAGTAATGACCTTCTAATTAAACGACCAACCCCCAATTACCGCGAAACGCAAACTAAAACTTCACCCCTGCAGCGCACGAGCGACACAGATTGCCGGACGAGTCTTCGTGTTCGAGCGATTCTTTTTCAAAAATCGACGCCATTGGCAGGGCGACGGGGCGAGGGGGTCACGGAGGCAAATTACAAAGGGAGGATTACCGGCAGCTGGGCTACCAGGCAACCATCTCTCTTCTGGGTCTCACTCGCGAGCCATCCACGTCGCTCGAGAGCCCTTTGTCCTTCGACGCATTGGTAACATAATTATCGGAGTTATAGCAAGCCAAAACCCAATCCGCATTTGAAGGGGTCGCATGTGACGCCCGGTTATGAGCTGACACCGCGTGCCCTGCGTCCACGTCACTACCATAAGTTTACGAAACTGACGTGTGGCAACGTCGAAAAATGACCATTTTTTGGCACGCATCGAAAGAAGTTTCTGCACCCAAGGTAAGTGCGGCTAATTTCATTATTTGCCTCTTTATAGATACATACAAATATTTCATTTATTTCATTGATAAGAATTGTTTGATAAAAACATTATGTTTGGTCAGTTTTAGGCGAGATTTGAATTGATTTAATATGTGACACTTAATAAGCACCATTTCGCTGTTGTTTGGTAGATATTGTATAACTTAAATTGTTAGATATTTGTATTGTACATATATTTATAATTGTCTGACAAGTTCGATTGGAATGTCGTTTTTTCCCAGAATAACCCTATCACCAAGATAATATCGGCCCACTTGTGCTAGAATCATGAATGTGAATCATTCTTCGAAGTAAAAATGTTTATTAAACCGGTGGGCGTCTATTCCAGTTCCTAACATCATGCTGAAACGATAAATGTGTTCTTTAGATAACAGCGGCGATTATACACCAAGCTTGATTCACGAGTGTGGCTCATTGTCCAGTTTAGCAATACCAGAACTTATCGAATCGCATATTCACGATTCCGTCATAAAAAAAGGCAATATACAGGGTGACTCACACGGAAGAGTCTACCTCAATATCTCGAAATAAAATTCAGAATTGAGCCACCACAAGCCAAGAACTTGAACAAATACAGGCTTGTATAACTTAGATTCTCATTTTTTCGTTCCAAAAGAATTCATTCATCTTCGACAAGAGAAGAGTGGAAGTTCCACAATTTGAAGAAGGGTATATTCATGCACTCTGAAAAGATTGCTGCAGTGCAAGCCTACCTAGAAACAATGTCGAGCGCTGAACTAGTAAGAGCGTCAAGCGCGCACGATTCGACGCGCATAATTAACGAAAAGAAAATTTCAGCCTTTCCTGCGCGATTAATTACCATAACGCATTAAATTCTCGCGTCGAGAGTCGGCGAGCCGCGCGCGTGCACACTTTGCACGCCTAATTATGAGGCTAATACGGCGTACCTGCGCTCGAAACTTTGCATTCAGGGGTTTCGCAACCGCGTGATTGGCCGCAATCACTGTGTCACGTTTTTGCAACGTCGGAACACGAGGACACACGCACACAGACTCGGGTCGTTCATTGTTCGGACCGCGAATGTCGGTCTGACGAAATGTGAAAGGAGCTAGAGCCGCAAATCTGCGAATTATCGGCTGATAACGAATTGCCTCGAGTAATGGAACCTAAGAATAACACGGTGGAAAATTTTGTGAAAATTTTGCAATACGAAATAGGAGAAGGATATGGACTGGGTAGGTTTTAAAATTTGGGAACATTGGTATAGAGTTGAAATTACATTTACGTACACATGCCTAATAAAATATGCAAGAGTTGCATCGACACCTGTGTTACATATAAAAAATTACTTTTCCCTGAACGATCACGTTCCTATACTTTCGTAGCATGATTCACCCGCTCAGGGTCCGAAAAGCGTGCATATGTAATCATGATAAAGGAATAGAGAGGTCGTACGACGGTTATTTTCGTCGATAATATGATATAATCCCCTGATATTAGTATATGAAAAGAAGGTCTCGAAGGCTTGGCGTTCGAATTAAGTCCACAAATCTAGGGGATTTGGCGAACTAATATTGTTGTTCAATTTTTCCTTTCAAAAGCTAAGTTAATAACTTTCATAACAAGATATACAGCGAGCGTGTGAAACGGGTTGCGGTTTGCCAGAGTGCTCCAATAATTGTGCTTAATCCTTAGGGTGGCGGCACGCGGCTAGCAATCGCACACAAATCCGTGTTAACCCTCTCTTGTTCCAGCTTTTTCTCGCTACATTCCTATTCCAAAACCAAGGTTTATTTGTTTAAAATTTCTTTAGCATAACTCTAGAATTCCTTTTGGAAAACCGTACATCGTATTCTAAAGAAACTAATTGCATTCTGAATAAGCCAGTAATTCATATGATCGGCATCTCGATAGAAATTAATTAAAATTCATATTTAACGAATCAACATTTCCATTTTATTGTTCTCATTACGAAAGAACCACCTTCTACCAATATATCAGAGAAAAAAATACGCATATAAATAGGTATTTGATTGCTTAAAGTACGTCAGTAACAGTATATATCAAACTGAATTAAAATTGTATCGGTGTTTATATTAATCCCAATTTGACTGATACCTTCTTCTCCCGATCTTTACCTGTTCCCTTCGATCACCTGCCAACAGTACTCCCCTTAAATGGCGGGAACGTTCGCCGTGTTTACGTTCACGACGTTACACTTCCGCGGTTCGCGAGGCAGTACAGAAAACGAAAGACGAACAAAGAGGGAAGAAGAAGCACGCACACGCAAGGGAAGCTCTAGCTAAACAATACCGATTTCGATGAGCCTCTGACCCTTTTTCCAGGACCGCGGTACCATTGTGAAGAGAAGCTAGACCGGAAAAATTCAGTATGGCCGCCGAAGGACGGGGACCAATCGTTGCCTGTTCCGCGACAGCTGCGCATCCCTCGGGGGATCAAGATTTCGACTGTCGTCCCTTCTTCGCATCCGAGACGCCCTAACTTTCTGATTTTTGCCTTACGGAGTCAGCCATTGTGAAGGGGGCCCGGTTCCCGTTGAATATCGGCCATCGTGCGCGAGTCTTCGTGTGGTCTTAAAACCTGGAACCGCGACTGCTGGGCTTGCCTACGTTGCACGCGAGCTTTTTGTCGTCTTAATCGTGCCCTTAAAGCGTGCAACATGCGTGCACTGAAAGGTATTCGCCGTCTGTAAATACAAAGGGAGAGGGGGATCTTCATAGTGAAATTGAAATTGTCCATTGGAGAAGAATAAAATACTTTAGATATGTAACTTTAGATGAAGACTTGGGATACGTTAAAACTGTATTATTAACTATATTCTACTGAACGAGGACTTTTGGGATGTTGTAAATATGTAGTGGATCGTTGGGATCGTATTACCTTATGTATTTTTAGATTACTCGTAGCTCATTTCGCTTTATTCGATTATTAATTTTTGTTTTGTTCAATTATTATCTCAACGGTAACAGTGAGTTCTAAATTAATTTGTACTCAACTGCCGTCCTCAAACTTGTGCCATATATTTCTGAAGCAAAATGTTACGATATACTAATGTCATCAAATATCAGGATACGTAATATGAAATAATGAAATTAAATTAAATTATTGAAATGTTTGGTTGATATGAAATTCTACAGAAATGAGAATTCAGTAGAACAGAACAACAACACAACAATATTGTTACTTGGTCCTTATTATCTCGACTTTTCAACCTTATGCCTCCTAAATCAGTTCGCATTTCCAAATCAGATGTCTCAAGACACCTGAGACTGAAACGATCGCGTATCGCATTCTGCCTAACCTTCAGCAAAGACAATATCGATACGCTACAACAGTCTTTCTATTGTGTCCAGTACACCTGCCATGTTCGTCGTGGCCAATTTGGACAATTAAAGTCAGTAATATCGGGAAACAGATTACAAGCAGCGGGATAATTCCTATTGGTCGAAAGGGCACTGGCCCTCGTTCATCCGCAGAAGCCCGGTGTGATCTTCCCTGTTTCTCGGTCCTCTTAATCCGACAACGAGGTAAGACCGCAAAATCCATAATGATCGACACCTGTGACCGAGTTTCTCGGTAGAAGAATACCGAAATAATGCCGAAAGGGTTGTTCTTAGCTGTCTTAGCCGCAGTGTCAGGTGAAACGGTCCTCGACCCCCCGCGGCACCCTTTAATGCACTTTGACGTGGCCGTGTAACCGCTTCCGCGCACGCTCAGTGTCATCGGAATCGTTAACGCGAAACCTGTTAACCGATTAAATGGGATCCTCTAAGAGCCTCGTCCTTCGCCGCTGGCTCTGATAATTATCACGGGCGCGCAGGCAGCTTGTTAATAATAGCGTTCAGCGCGCGCAAGGGAACAGGTTCGAGATTAACGTAAGGCGATTTCCACGGGATCATCGTTTCTGGACCGTATCTGTAATTTTTAATCGCTCGCTACTGTTGCTCGCCACACGCTAATCGAGATCATCTCAATTAATTCTGCACTTTTGTTTGTCTGGAATTTAGGGCGAGCCCAGGCGAGAAATTTATACGCTTTTAAGACCCACGCGGCCTTAGCGGAAAGTCTTGAAAAATCGGTTCAGTACGAAACGTGATAAGAATGGAACTTTCTCAGCGAATCGAAAAGATACGAGAAAGTGCAGCGTAGCGCCGAGGAACAGACGATTTTCCGCACAAGCGTTCTCGATGAGAAGAGTGCCGCGGACGAAAGAGGAAACGGCACGTGACGATCACGAAAATAAAGGAATCAAATCACTCGACAGCGGATACCCTATTTTTCCATCCGTGACATTTCACTCAGCAACCGGTAAGGGTAGTCAACGGGGCACGATCGCCGCCCGACATAATTTATTCGGACAATAAGCGTGCGTCCCTTCGCCTCCCTTCGCGCCCCACCGCTCGTGGCATCAGTGTCATGGCTGTGATGAGCCCCTCAATGACAACGGCCAACATAATCTGTTCCCATCAGCCAAGTAGACATAATGGGCGCGTCGACCGGGCCCTAACAATGGGGCGGCATTTTAGAGGAGAGCGCTGCTGGAACTCGAAAAACTCCCGCTGCTACTGGAGGAAAAAGTGGAACGACTCGAATAGGCCAATCCCTGGTGATTCTAAACGTGCATTAATTAGAAACAGCCATTTTATTCCATTCATTAACGCATTCGCGACCGCTGATGTGAATTCACGTAATTTCAAATTCATATTCCTGGTTACGAACAAATTATGAAAACCTTTTTATTTTCTACACTACATATTTACAACATTGGCATTTCAAAACATTCAGATTTAAATGACACTTCGTACGAATGTAGAACGTAATAATGTATGCAAGGAGCAATTTTGTTGGTGTAATCTTTTTTTGGTACGAGATGGAGTAAAGCTGTCCGTATGAAAATCGTTCGTGTTTAAAATTGCTTATAGGTTACGCAATTTTTATTTAGAACATTATTATTTAGAATATAATTATTGTGATGCTCAGAAAGAGGACACAGTAATAATACAGCAACATACATTGAAATAACAATTGATGCTTGCGAATAGAAAAACGAAATTAAAAGCCCAGGTAGTGGACACGTACAAGTATTATTATGCTCAACAAAAATGATCATGTCCCTTGGAGCTGACGATTCAGTGCAAATGACTAAAACAAACCAGATATTTTCTTTCCCGGAATAAGTTCTCGCCGTGACACAAATAACTCACCGAAGAGGAACGATGTTATCCTACCCCGTCACCGAAACGAAAGTATCTCACGACCGAGGAGGAGTTAGAAGAAACGCGTTAGCCAGAAAGATTGACGACATCGCTAAGGGTAGGAGGAGCCCACCTGGCATCCCTTAACTGCGAGCGCAGACGGGGAGGGAGCGACGTCGTTCGTCGTGCTTCGCTCGAAACCGGTGAAAACGTACGTGCGGGCCGGCCTCGGCTTTGCTTTATTAAATTCCTGACACGAGACGCTCTGGGGCACGTGCAAATATTCATTCACGGCGAAAAACTGGGGTGCCCCGCGACACGGAGCGCGCGCCTTAACGCTAAATTCAAGGCGTGCCTGGGCGTGTGATTTAGCTACGTCGCCGAGTGGTCTTCGTTTCGTTCCCCCGTGAATTTTAATACCCCCGCGTCTTGTTTCGCGACGACGAAATGCTTCGGTGCAGAATTTTAATCCAGGAGGCGGTTTCATCGAACGAAATATGCCGAAAATGCGGAGTCTTCGTTGCCAGGGATGAAGAAGTCATCGTACTCTTTAGATACATATGTATATATGTTCATTAGACAGGAATACAGATAGTCCATACAAATATTATTATTAATAATACTTAGTAGAAAGTATAACATTCGCGGGAAAGAAAATACGAAGAACGCTAATGTAAAACAGGCAAATTACTGTACAAATTAATTTTCTCATTATTGAAAATGTATGTACACCCGTATAGTCTCTCTGTACCAACAGCAAGCACTATAAGTTGAACAACCAACATCGAAAAATAATAAATAATACTAAACGAAGAACACCAAAGTAGAACAGGCAAATTACCGTACGTCATTGAAAGGCTACGTGCAAAAGTGTCGTACGTCCTGGAACGACCGCGACACAGCAAAAAACAAAAAGGAGTTGAAGAGGCCGAGGCCTATTCTTCGGCGGCGATCACCCCAGCGGCAATGTAACAAATCTCCCACCAAAGAAGTTACCAAAATCTAGATCGCTGAAGTGCAGCGATCCTGATCCAGCGAACGGCCCTCCCGGTTACTCGCTAATTGACTACAATGCCCGCCGCGTATGGAGCGCATTTTCTGTTTTGTTACCTCAAAACAAAGCCAACAATGCGGCTGATCCGTGAGTGGCCACTCGACCACCATCGCCGTAGCCCCCCGCCGATTTTTTCCGTCCGAAGCCTTCGACAGGACGCGGAGGACGACAAGTCGCTCGAGGATCGGGCGACGAAATCGAGATTGTAACATATAGTCGAGTGCCCTTTGTTAACCCACCGACGGAGAGCGCAATTACATCCTCGCTTCTATTGTAACTCGACAGCTTTTTGTTACTGTTTCGTCCTGTTGCCTTGTTCCGACCGACAGCGAGGGGAGGAATGGGGGAACGGGAGAGAAAGAAAGGCGGGAAACCACGGTGGAAAGAAAGGGAACGAAATCGCAACGAGGCTCGGTACGTACGTGGTACGTAGACTTTGGAACTTCCCAAAGGTCAGCCTCAGTTTTCTCGCCAGGTAATTATAGGAGGAGAGATCTGAGAATAGTGCGTTAGGTAGTCGAGAGGTGTCGAGGGTTTTCTTTTTAATTTGGGACGTTGGAAGGAGCTGCTTCTTCTTCGACACTGTTTACAATGGCTTTTTTAAACTTTGTGTAATTGTTTATACACTCAGGAGCTGTAGCTGTGCTTGATCGCAGCTGCAGCACGGGTTTGGCGAACCCGAGATCATTGTAGGGAGGGTTAGAGAAAATGATGTGATAAGAATGTAACTTGTGGAAGAGAAGGAAGTATGCGAATACGTTTCGTGGAGAATCGTAATAAAGTCTTAGTAAGCCACGTTGTTTTGTTTGAGCTAATTGTGGAAGAAAACGGAGTAGATTTGCATGGCTTCGTCGCTGTTAAAAATTAAACCAACCATAATTATTTATAGATATGTTGAGAAGGACTTGGAAGATCTGATCATTACAGGTGTAATCGATTTTTCTGGGGCAACTCTTATTGTTAGGAAACTAAAATGTGTTCTCCTTCATTAAAAGAAAAAAAAATAATCCATAGCTATTTAAAATATATAGTAACTATTATTGCAATACAGTAAATATTGCTCAGGCATTAATATACCAAGGTTGACAAAACATCCAGTTCGGTAACCCGTTGACAAAGCTTGGCCGAACAACAATAGCCACTAATTACAATAATCATAATGCCGTCAATTTGATTTTAATAAGAGAACGAACTCTATTCTGATGGCTCGGATAATGTTCCCAGCGCGGACCGCGCGGAAAGGAAACAGAGCGGAGGCAAAAAGACAAGAAGTAGACGATCGTAACAATAAACTGAAACAAAGACGGAAGAATACAGGGACGAATGGCATTGTTTCTCGAAATGACCCGCGTGTTACGCGCCCCATTGGCTCGTCTCGCGGCAAGGTGCTGATGTGCTCGACCGGTGGGAACCACTTGTCGACCTCGTGGACGAACCACACATGCGCTCACTCGCGCAATTAGGCGGCTGGTATCGGTACGATTGCGACAATGGCATCGGGGAGGTCTGTTTTACCTTAAGGATACATTCTAGTATAAACGTTCAAAAGGAGGGGCTTCTTTGGGAATGAAAGAATGGAAAACTGTAAATTGTACGGTAATAAATAATTTTGTATCTAACGAGACGTATGTTAAAGGGTAAACAGACATTTTTTTGGTGACATTATGTTACTAATATTCTAAGGAAGTAATGATACGAAAATTTTTGTTTATTTTTCAAGATACTTGATCTGATTTTATGAATTAATATATAATAAATTTATAAATAATATATAAATTGGTATTTAAATACTCACCAATCCTATAAAACTGCTTATTTATTGGACTGGTGGGAATTTCATTAAAATATTCTTAATTATTTCTTTAACTCAATATCTCTTAATCACATAAATGATCGACTATCTATATAGATTTATGAATTCAAATTATATGCCAGACGTATATCGTATTATTAAATACAAAATCATTTCCAAATGTACGATTCATCATTTTTGTCCCTTCGATTTCCAAAGAAGTCTCTCTGTTTTTGTACTTTTACTCCAGAATGTATCCCTAAGCAGAGGAATTTTGGCCCGATTGGCGGCCTGCACCAGCAAACATCCTCAATCATCTCGTCGTCACTGTTCCCTGTTGTTTTCGTCGCTATTGCTGGCCCTGTTGTGATTTCCATTCGTGCCCACGTCGGTCTCACCATCGTAGCTCGAGGGATTATTATTCACTCGGCCGGAAACGTTACAGTATTACATGCTGAAAAGCGCTGCCTCCTCGAACAGAAGCACCACTCTTCGCGAGTGGCGCACAAGGGTGGCCGACGGACACTGAATGCAGGAAATCGTAACATACGGTGCCCTCGAGGGTTTCATTAAATCGAGATGTTAATTGCGTGCCGCACGATGTGCTTTGATTCTTCTTGTTCCGATTTTTCGCTGTTCTGTCTGTTTTGTTTCTATTCTTTTCGACGGGGCGCTCTCGCAGGAGGTTCTGCGAATCGCGACGCGGCGGTATGCGGATTGAAGTGGTCGTTCTTGTTGAGGAGCGAACGCTCATTGGCTGACACGAGTGTTAATGAGAATTGGTATGATATTCGTATTTTGTAATTCTTGAGGCACGGAGAGTTTGAAATATTTTGCAAAATTGATTCGAGTCGGTTCTTTGAAAAGTCAAACATAAACATCCACAGTCTAATATCGATCGCTTTGTTTCCTCACCTTGTTAAAGGAAACTTGCGACGACCAGAAGAAACAGTATTTACATCTGCTCGTCCCAAAAAAATTCTTGCGAATCGGAAGCCAGCTCCCTTACGGGACAAACATTCACCGATATCTTTGGGCGGACTGTTTACCTGAGTAATTTGTCAGCGCACAATGTTCGAATCCGAAATCCTCGAGCCTCGAGGCCCCGAAGCCTCGGCGGTCACCTTTTAATCCAAGCTTTGCGGCCGTACGAATGGTTCTTTGCCTCCATCTAGCCTCCGATGTGCGACTACTCGCCCGACCTTCAGAAATAGCCAACTTCTTACCATTTCTATACACTTTTCTTCGTTTGTCGTATTTCCTGCTGACGTTCTATTTATGCTTGGATATTAAACCATCAGAAATAACTATCGGAGTAATATGTCGCCATTGTGCAAGTTGATCCGAAATAAGTAAAACATGGATAATGTTTGAGAATTAATCAAAAAGAACATTCATATTCAAGACTCATAACTAAAATTCAAGACGTACTGATACCGATTGCAAAAATGTTTCAAAGTGAAGAGAGCACTCGGATTTCAGACACTTCTCCGCTGAAATATTTGTCCTCATCTAACGGATAGAAGACAGATCGTAGGAACTATAAATAATACGTATGGACCCTGGCAATGATACTTCAATGCTGGAAGTGTCAACGTCGTTCTTGAAGAATAATCCGACGAACGTTATTCCATTGATCGCCTGGAGTGCTCGAGGTGTTAGACTGGTAGCCATCGAGGTCTATCAATGTAAACAGATTTATGAGCAAAGGGACGCTGCGACTGTTAAGTGCCAATATTTCAGAGCTCAGCCATGCGAATCAGAAGAGTCACTCGAACGCTGTTGGAGCTAGCGTCGACGTACTTTTCGTCCCGCATCGCTTTTTCATTCCGTGCTCGCGACGAAAGTATTCGTGAGAATATTTTCGGAATTCTCGAGTGCGATTCTTTCGAAACATATTCTTGGTCTTGAGTCAAACACAATTTAACCTTGGTTGAACGATGGACCAAAACATCGACCATGCAATTGTTTAAATTCTTGTCCATTTGGTTTTATTTGTTACTTATTTGATTGAAGTAGAATAGTAAAAGTCATATTACAAATTATATAACTCTCTAAAAAATAAGTTTCATAACAAAAACTATTGTTTTTACTTTTTCATAGAGCATTATTTTTAATAACGTGTTTCAGTTTCACTTCTTCAACCCCTCTTGAAGAATAAATTTATTAAAATTAGGTTCGATGGACAGTCCGGTATACAATTTTCAAATCTTGAATTTCAATAACTTTTACAATTCAAAAACCAATTGATCCTAAATTGTTTACTTTCTGCGTGCATCTTTTCGAAGAAACCGTTTGATCCTTAAATAAATTCAATTACACCGCAGAAAGTTTCAATAAATAAATACCTCCGCACAATGTCTGGGCTGTGTTAGCTTGATTGTATCGTCGAACAATCAGCCCCCGGACGGATCATTGATCCAGGATCATCGTTAAAAATAACAGAACGTATATTTCGGGGGTGCGTGACATTCGCTTCACAAAGAGCTCGATGCAGACTTCGTTGGCCGACTTTCGTTGGATGTTTCCAATGCTTTCTCACCGGTCAGCCAAGATGATTATTTACCCGTCTTAGTGATTACACCTCGGTCTACCACGGTAGGAAATGCCTCTAAATATACTGACAGCCTCGAAGAACTCCGACGCGGGCGGCCATTGTACTGCGATTACCACTCAAATCACCGTAAAATTCCCGTGAAATGCGTTTCATTGTGCCTCGGTAGCGCAGGCAAAATTTAGATGTTCCGGTTACCCTGAAACGGTTTTTTTCCTCACAGACGGCAAGAACAGGGACGTCTGGAAATCTTTTCCTGAACGAGTATCAATTTTCCTTCGTTTCTCACGCGTTTTTTAAATAAAAAACTTCAACTTTCTACTATTAATTAAATTTCACTTTTCTATTTAATATTGTGATTTGTTTCGCCAAGAAAATATATGAAATTGCACTTTAGAAATTTGATTTCGTCTATGAAGTAAATACAAAAACGTCTGTTTATATATTGTACAAGTAATTACAAAATTTATGGTTTTTATTCACATGTTTAGTAGGACGGCGTCCTTTTATTCATAATTTAAAGTTTGCTCTATGCAATGAATAAATATTTAAATGGGATGCAGCATTTTTACTATACTAGAGTAATAGTATAATGAATAGTTTTTTTTTTATTGAAGGCTTGTATGAAAAAACTGATGAAATATAAAGAGAATTTGGAATATAATTTGAATTTCATATTTATATGTACATGTAGACATATGAATATGTAAACACAGAATTATAATTATGTTTATGCGTGAATAATTATGAAAAAACATATTGAAATTCTAACCTGGTATTCGCCAAAGTTTTTCTAACTACAGAATATGCGACATAATTAATCTTCCTGGTCTGAGGAAAGCTGGAGGATGATAGATTCAATCAAGTAACAGATACGAGTGATTTGTAACATTTTATTTACATACTTCTAGAGCTCTATTTACAATTAGATGCGCGCCATGGGCGCGATAATATCTTCGTGTATTTAACCTAATCATTGCTGTCTAACGTCGATTTCTACAGATGCACCGTATTTTACATTTGTACATGCGATTTACTTCGTCGGTTATACTTGTAAACCTCTTAAATCGCCGTAAAGTCCAATTAGAATCTCTAACTACTCCTACAACTCCCATTCTCGTACGTTAATAACGAAATTTAATATCCCATATAGCTTATATTGCCACGAACGCGACTAAAACAAAGTACTTTTTGCAAATGTTAAAGGGTTTCCTAGATTTCTAACATCTTAAATTAAATTATGCCCTTTAGTCTCTCTGGAATCCAACGTAGTTTCATTATAAGTCAATTACAAACATAAAATTATTAAAATATTTCGTTGAACCCATAATAGGCAGCTGCTGGATTATTGCGATCATCGTACCTTGTACGATTCCTTGCTCGAGTATGATACAGTAATACAAAAATAATCGACGCGATCCTCTCTCTCGTGGACGAAGCATTCCTCTCTTCGTGGCATCATTACTTGCGATAGGTTTCCATCACAGCTGATTTTGTTCTTCGCTATCACTTCTGCTCGTAATTATTAAACTGCGAAGTTTATGCATTTATGGTTCAAGAGAATATGACAAATATACTAAATGTAACGATTCCAGAATATATTCTACGTTTGTTATAAATATTTTTTGTATGTTTTCCATACTAGTGCATATAATAAATGCATAAATTCCGCAGTCTAGTGATTATACAGTTCCCATCAAATATTGCTTTTCACTTCTTCGATAAGACGTCTTAACTAACTCAAACTAGAGGGTCAAGAATCGTTTAAATGTTTGTACAAAATTTACTACACACTGCGGTCACTCGTTCCAATAGGAACCAAATTCTTTAGAAATTTGGGAAATGAAATTGCGGAGCTTCAATCTATGCCCCACATAACAAGCCCTAATAGTTAACCTCAAAGCACCTGAGAGCCATTGTCCTTCAAGGCATTTCAACACCTATTCATTCACTATGACACTGTTCCATGTCCTGACTTATCAAACGATCCATATTTTATACATTTACACATCCCAATGATCAACAGTAGAACTCCACTCATTCAAACTTCGAAGCATTTAAGCGTACCTCCATCATCCTTTCGGACGATCAACAGCAGAAATCCACTCATTTCACTAAGTGTACAGTACTACTACGTGCACTGTAAGAGTACATTAGGTGCACCCCATCATGCTCCATCTAATCTTCTCCAAAACCACGTGCACCTTCGATTCCTACGTATCTGAGCAGCCAAACTCGGTCAGAGTCACCGTTTCTGGGTTCAAGCAGCTTTGTACATGTCGCAGATGATCCTCTCGATGGGGATGACGCCGATGGTTCTCCTGAAGAACAGTTCCTCGATGGCGTGGGTGGACACCGACCGAAGCGTGGGGAGTAAGAGTAACAGCTTGCCAAACCTAAGGGCACCGAATGATGCGCCGCTGAGTCGCTGTCCAAGGGCGAGTTGGGCTCCGTCTCTCAGCCTAGCCACGGCTGCTGCGTCTCTGAGTCTGCTTCCAGCGTTAGGGGACGCAGAACCGTTGCTGCTTCTGCTGCTAGGCAGAGGCTCGCTGTCCAAACCAGCCTTGAAGAGCACGATTGCCCTGATGCAAGCGAACTCGTGTTGGTCGAGGTTCATCGCGTGGAAACCAGCCAGCGTCTCTCTGAATCGGTTCACCTCGACGGCCAGTCCGAGACCTTGGGGACCTGGACCCACAGTGTTTGTTTCAAGGATAATTTTTCATAGCTAGGTTACGTATTTAACATAACGTTACACTTATGTTGTTACAGTTATGTAGCATTCATGAAATTCTTAGAGTGTACACATTTACATTCATCAAAATTCATAAATATTACTAAAGGGCTAAATATTATTAATTGGGTTAATAATATGGTAATATACAACGTTGTCCTAGACAACTATTTAAGTATTAATTGCCCTCAGGGGACTACTGGCGCCCATAAATGGGTATATCAGAGAATGATGAAAATAAATATGTAAGCAAATGCAAGGTAATATGAAGGAAGAATTAAGCGAATGCAAAGATCAAACAATTGTAAGACTGATATATTAGGCGTCATAGTCAAGTTATACGATTTCGCACTCATATAAATAAATGTCACACTCTCAAGTATTAATTATGGTTACCGATTATTCATTAATCGTTGTTCATAGATTAGATTTGATCGAATACTAACCCGGAGGAAGCAGGGCCGTCGGGTCCAGGGTTGGCAGAATTTGTGCTGCCGCGAGCAAAAATAATTCCCGCCAAGAGGACTCTAGAAGAGTGAGCTGATCCTCCAGGACCAGGTTCGTTCCAGCTGCCAGATCCCTAGCCCAGTGGACGTTCAGGAATAGCAACCTTGCGGCCTGTTCGCAGATGGACTCCGCTGTTATCGCTGGCATCAACGGCACGGTTGATAGACCCGCCACACTCACAGGAATCTGGAAGACAAACGTATGTTTTATCATTTTTCATATTTTAGAGCCATCAAATTGTTTTATTAAATTTGGTTGGATGTCGAAAAGGTACGTTTGTAAAACTCAAGTGAGTCGGTTCCTTCTACTTTGCAATTCCACACTGCTCCGTTAGTATATTCCAATCTTTGAATACCATATTTGTATCAACGAGGTCATTTGTTGAGAAAAATATTTCGTCAACATGTATTTCGTATTATGGGAGAAGTGTTGTTGCACAATGTTCCAATATAGTTGCCGATAATTCATTAACGTATGATCGACAGAATAACGCTTACCTTTGGTAGGGCCATACTGTTGCAATAAATAGGGTGTGGAAGAGGATGATGAGGGGTTGGAGCTGCGACGGAAACTCGAGGCTCGGTCGGTGGTTTGGGCAAAGCCAGATCCAAAGCTCCCGCTGGTGGGGGCACCATGTTGGCCATCATTTCGGGTTCTTTAAAGTACAAGGCCATCTGCCTACGTAGAGTCGAGTTTCGTGGGCCACGTTCGTGTTGCACAGCTGGAAAAATACGAAAATTCGCGTTAATACATCGTTTGGCACGCATCAGAGAATGTGTTTCTTTTTCATCCGTGGCGCATAGTTTTCCCAAAAATCTTTCACGAGGTATAAAGACAAACTTAAGTTTAGTTACCATCTTCTCAAAATCATTCGAAGTTATTATGATCTCTTATTATGATCTATGAGATTATAAAATTTTATAGATTGTAATTTTATATTATTTCTATTATGTTAAGCTTTGTGCCGTTTACACTTACCATCCCTGTTCATGCCAGCTTGAATGCACTTGGCTAGACGACACGCTCGACATTGGTTCCGATGTGTCTTGTCCACCATGCAGCCTCCTTCGGACTTCGCTTTGCAAACGTACTGACGATTTCTTCGTATCGACCTCTTGAAGAAACCGGCGCAACCGTCGCACGCGAATATGCCATAATGCTTCCCCGAAGAATGGTCTCGACAGACCTTGCAGGGGATATCGTAAAGAATGCGACCTGCAACAACGAAAACAAGTTTTTGGTCAGATCACGAGGTCCATTATATGGATGTGGAAGACTTTTCATTCGAGTTTCATCTGAAAAGTGAGATATCAAATTACATCAATAAACAAATAGTTTTCCTAAGAGAAAAAACACCTTTACGTAGAAACAAGGCATTCAGAGTGCTTCGCAAAAGTTCATGCCGCTTATAATTCTGCTACTCAAATTTATATGTGAAACATACTCTTAAGTGTTATACAAAAAAAGGCAATCTCAGTCATTATACCGTCACTATAAAATTTCTGTAGTTTCTTTTTATTAAATATTGACACAGTTCTCAGCACGAACTAATGACCTGATACGTAACAGGAAGAGACCATACCGTTTTACCTAAATATTTAAAAAAGATTTTGAAATCGTACATGATCCGAAGAGAACCACATTCCTCTGTGATCTGTTATATTTGATGATATTTAGCAATATTTAATATCTATTTCTTCGATGATGAATAGACTGTCTCATACTAAGTCAAAATATAAATTCCTTAAATGCACCGTCCATGAGATGTTTCGTACATCACAAAGCAATCGAATACAATCGTATCCAAACAACGAACCCAACGCGAGGACAGAATCTGGCACCCTTATCTCCCGAAGCAAATATTCCCAGAAACTGTTCCCCGATGTCCATCGATAAACTTCTCCCGGGACGTCCTTCGATCCACCTCCGCTGACTGAATGGAGACAAGGCGGCCGCAGCGCTTCGAAAACGTTTAACCTTCTCCGATAATAAGATCCACGTTAAGTAAGATAAAGGAGCCGAGGGAACCGATCAAGGGAGATCAGGCGATACGAGGCGAAGTGTCGTGTTTCGGGCTGCTCACTTAAGGGCTGCTGAATGCAGCAGCCACATCCGGTCCATTCAGCCCCATTCACCAGCTCCGTCGGGTTCAATGGCGTAGGCGGAGCCCGCGACAACGAGTTGGTACCCCCATTATAAACGCACCACACCCTTGCTTGTCCCGCGTAGAGGTCCCAGCACGAAACAGGTATAGAACGCGCGTACGTCCCGGAGGTCCTTCTAACTTGGCGACAAATCGATCCCATTCATCGGCGGACGTCATTCACGGGATCCGTGTTTTCGCTGGTAAACGGGTTCCGATCCAAAATACCGGCATTCTTCGGATTAGACGCGGCTTTCTCCTCGGCTCTGCCATCGAGAACGAGCCAACAATGCGACGTTTTGTCGCGGATCGATTCGCGAGACGGAGTCTTTCTTCCTGACTCTTTGTCGCGTTTACGGAAATTGAAGCTCCTCGGGGACACTTTGAACGATCATGCGTAGGAGCCTTCGTTTCATCGGGGATTGACGTTATTTGTAGGAGTGACGTTCGCGTTGTGAACTTTCGCACGGCTTCGTTAGTAGCTGTCAAATAGTTTGTTGATCTCTTGATAGGATTGATTCCTTAGACAAGGCGTCATATATAGCCCTCCTATATACAATGCCGATTGAAGAAATTTGACTAAATGAAATCACACAGGCTTGATGTTAAGAAATGTTTCGTTATAAATGGAAATATCAACCTATTACCTAATTTAGATTTTCTTCGATAGAGGGTATGAATATTTCTTGGAGTACCGTTTCGGATTTAACTGAAAAATCTGGAGGGTTTTTTGAGAGGAGTTTAGTGTCTTGTTTTATGTCGCCAGCTTTCTATGTCTATATATATCAATTTTCTTCTTCTTGATTTCTCTTTTTTCACTTAACAGTTTACTTCTAAGTTTGTACACCAGCGATCAGAGACTTACTATTCTTATTCATCGAACAATGAGTCGTACAAAGACGTGTAATTACAGTCGTATGGCAGAGCCATATTGACGTTCAACGCGATCGCGTCGTATGACAGGTTTCACAACAACCCCCTCAGAATCTGCAATTCTCGTTTAAACATAGTCGTCTAACTTATCGTACGATAAATGGTTACGTTTGAGGCTACCATTACATTTTCGGTAATTGCTGTGCACTTGAAAGTTTCTACTTTAGTTCTGTCAAGTTCGAAACAGTATTTGGTCGTGAAAGTTGCGGTCGCAACTTAGCATTAGATGCGCGAGGTACTCTGTTGTTATTCGTACATGTAATGTCATTTTTAATTTCAATAAAGGTTTTATGATATCAGGTTAGGCCAGTGTATGGATAGCCACTTTCAATGAACTAATTGTACGATTTAAAGTGAAATAATATTTAGGAGCTGATATTGGATTCTACTTATTTTCCTTTGTGTGTAAGAATAATAAAGAAATTTATTTTTATATTACAATTTTCGATGTCATATTGAGCTTTAAATTTTACATCTACATTATCAATGTTATAGTTTCTTTCCCACTGTTGTTTTATTTGAAATAATACCATTCAAATTCAGAAAAATTTTGCATATGCAATGTAATTATAATACTTATAAGTACTAAGGATACATCTAATTTAAGTTTTAGTTAAAACTTTTAATGTAAATTAACGCTTGTTTCTCAGACTGCGAAGTTTTAATCTGTATTATCTCTTAACAAATTAATCAATGCAATCAATTTGTCTGGGTTGGTACTAATTTAGTCTATACAATGATTAAATCGGATGTAAGTAGCAACAACCTGTTGCTTTTACTAAGCTCACTTTTACTTATCAGTCGCATTTAGGTCCAAACGAATCAGGGTTCCTTTGAGCACCTTAACCTGACGTTGCAAAAAGAAAGTAAGAAATCGAAGACAGTTGCGTTTTCAAGTGAAATATTGATGAAAACGTAAGCATTATGCGATATACAATACATGCCTACTGACCACTCTAGCCACATAGGTAGCAATATGGCAGGGGTGCGCCCTTGCAAGGCAGAGGACACCCTTTTCTCCCACGATAAAGGGAAACTTGCATCGCGAGTTATACATTTTTCACGTACAGGGTGTGTCGGTAAACCTCCTGCAGAAGTCTTGCCACGAAATACTTTAAAATAACGAAACGCTTTAATCTCGTCGAATGCTAATTTAGTAGAGGTAACATCGAATGGATTAGAAATTCATTTTCATGTTTTATAAATATCTTCACGTAAATTAAGTATTTTGATAATTTGGTACACAACAATTTGGAAATCTTTAACTATTTAAATACAGTAAAATTAGTTTCTTCTTAGCACTTTTTAAGACATAACATCTTTCATTTTATTACTTCTTAAGGCATAACACACTTAGATAAAACTTGAATAACTTGAAAAAAGATAGCGATACTTTAAGTGATCGAAAATGTTTATTTTGACAAAGTATGACCTTTTTTAGTAAATCTACTTTACAGCTCTTCTAACGAAACAGAATCCTTTATTCTCAATGTGACAAATTCTTATTCCTTCAGTGTAAAAAATAATCCAATTCCAAGTGAAATTATGGACAACTCAAATTCTAACTTCAAAAATCACTTATTAATTACATTACCAAACGAAAATACACTCTTTCAAAATTGAATTGTCGTTTCACCAACCAGAACCAGCCACTGTAAATAAATTCTTCCGTTTCATCCTTTCCGAAAACAACAAAATGTTTTAGTATTACTCGTGCATTGACCTGACAGAAAACAAAAATAAAGTAAAACGCAAAAGCTCGCACAAATTCTGTCAAGGAAAGTACCACGGATCCGTCGTTACACGCGCTCCAATAGCATAATTTCATAGAAACTCCGCGAAACAACCAGCGAACCAGCAGGGTGCGAGAGGCGTAGACGAAGGAACGCGCGTTCTCATATGCGAATCACGCGATACACCTTCTGTGAGCTGATGTTCGAAGGATGCACATGAAATTTGCATTCGGCCATGGCTGGCTCGCGAGTCATTCCGATTGAATTTTTCATCGTCGTGGAATCGAAGTATGTGTTTTGCCGTGCGGCG
The DNA here is from genome assembly GCF_026283585.1 of Hylaeus volcanicus. Lineage (NCBI taxonomy): Eukaryota > Metazoa > Arthropoda > Insecta > Hymenoptera > Colletidae > Hylaeus > Hylaeus volcanicus. The sequence goes on from NC_071980.1 coordinate 24,339,929, forward strand.
GTCATCTTCCTCCTGTCATTTTCCGTTCCACTGGCTCGTCAATCATTCATGGAATTTTTACAGTGATCGAGCCCCGACCCTCCTACGGCCCCGGAACGAAGAAAAGACGAAGCCGAATATGCGCAGAAGCGTACGCTTGCTTGCGATTAGCCACACGCGAATCGCGTGCCCGAAGTTGAAACCCACGCTCGCCGAGGGTGATGCACAATCGACTGGCTTTCTGAACTTTCGTCAGTGTTTTCTTATCCTGTCCCTTTTAATACTTAAACGTAGCGCGATTTACGCGGAAAGTTAGTTCGCCATGAATTTTTCATTGGCTGAATTCAGCCTTTTCTATTATTCTATAATATTTTTTAAACCTCGAGGAAAGTTATTTTTCGAGGGCATACTTTGGACAATATTTCTGCTAATTTTTAAACAAACATTTCTTCTACTTTATGGGAATTTTCTAGGATGGGTTGCTTTGTTCTGAGAATCAAAGCTGAATAAAGTAAGAATTTTTTCTTACTTTATTCAGCTCTTGCTTTCTTCCTCAAAATCTATATTTTATTCCTAAAGAAGCCACAGTGACACAATTTTTCCTATTTGCAATTGTCCGCAGTGAAAGTTATCGTAAAGTACTTTTCAATCTACCACCCTGCGTAATTGCAGTTTTCGTGGATTTTCGTCAACCGTGTTTTTTATGTTTCGATCGAAACATTGAAGTTACGAGAGAGTTGAAGTTCGCCACCCTAAAGTTACGTTTGTCGTCGGAGGGGTTAATTTCGTGACCGATTCGACCGGATGTGATTCACTCCGGTTAGACTGTCACTTTATTCGAGAACTTCTCTTTGAAAGGGCATTGGTCAGGTAGATTCGATGATGCAGGTTCGTGACGGTTAGGATTGAGAAAATAAAAAAGTTTGTTGCTCTTGTGGACGGCGAAAGGGTTGAAATGGGCGAGCGTATTCCACGACGTCGACGGAAAAGTTGAACGCGAGTTCAAGTTTCGAAACTTCACCCCCAATGGCTGGTACAACTTTTCTCGCGTGCAACCATCTTTTCGAGATACTTGATTGAACTATTCATTTGTCTTTTACACTCGAGTCTTTCAAACGCGAGGAGTTTTCTATGAATAATTTGAAAATTTTATTATGCATTCGGTGATCGGGTCAAGATGAAGTACATGACTTGAAGAATAAATAACAGTAATAAACGTAGGTTTATTCTAATATTCGTGTTATTAATGCTTGTACTTGGTAGTACATGATTCGCTTCATTTTTAAAAAATTGTTAAATATTTTACAATAAGTTCTGAAACTAATGGTTTATTTATTGTAATACTCTGATTCTATATATCAAAATATAAATATATTTTAAAAATTTTGTTGCACTTGCGTAGACGTTAACTCAGGCGAAACGTGCGAAAGCAGCTTTGTTTTTAGGAAGCAAACAGTGTTTAAGAAGAGGGATTTGGGATAATCGTCCCGTAAAATTACCCGCGAGGAAAAAACTTTGAAAATCCTAGGATTAAAGTGCCTTTGCCTATGGGAATGCGAAAGTGAAAGTTCTGTTGCATTTCATAGACGATGAATTAAGAATTCTAAATGACAACTATTTAAAGAAATTGATAACTCATACATTGTTTACTCATATATAATTCCTATTAGTTTGAAACCACACGTACGTTTTAATCCACCGTAGGGATTTGATCAGTTTAAAAAGTCGTAGACGATCTCGAATCTGCGATATTACTGATAACAGCGTACAGGTGATGACCAGAAGTATCTCGAGTTGTTCAGGTGATATCATCGTTCAAATCGTCACCGTCCATCAGGTGTTGCACGCATCGTTAGTGGGCCATGGGAATTTCGCGGCATGTGTCAGAAACCAGACGCCTCCCACCAATGTACACGCGTACGTAATGTACGTGCATTCATCCGTCATCTGCTTACCCCGTCGCGGTTGCAAGGGTTGCGAGGCCTGATCCACCCTCCGGCGAAAGATGCGCGCCTATTCTCCTCCATCTGCTTTTTTACCTTGCTATCGACATTCCCTCTGGGTCGTTTAGCAGCTTCTGTTATTGCGATGCTTTTAATAATCGTGCGCTAGCCTCAGATGGAATTAATGAAAAACAACCAGAGGCTACCGCACGTGTACTTCTCTCTTTTTTATTAATCCCTTGGGATTTGCAATCCTTATTGATCAGGTCAGACGTTATTCTGCGACTCTATGTTTGGAAACTCGTCGAGCTAAATACCTTTTACATTTTTCCGTTATTTTTTAAAGATTCAGATATAAATTTTAAAAATAAGTTTTCTTTGAAGTTTCTAGGTTTAATTTTTCAACTCGAACCATAGTGCGATAAAATTAATTTGTGTCATGTGTTTTGCTTCTTTTTAATAGTTTCGTATATTAAGATAAAGAATTTGTTTACTTTTTGACGAGTTGAGTAGATAAATAAATTCTTTTGTTCTTTAGTCCTTTAGTATGCCTCTTATATTATTCAAAATAAGTAAATAAATTCCTCAAGTGCTATTGGCAGTGCTATTTCCGTTCGAATCCACGTCGATTAGATATTAGAACACAGCCACGTTTAGTAAACACATAAATGCGAGCAAAGTCCCAGGTGAATTCGAAAAATAATGTTGTATCGATCGGTTCCGGCACGAATCAGGCGCTTTAATTGCACGAATGACGACCGAATTCAACCATCCACGGCAACCTGTCGGGCGCCACGGAGATTCCTAGTTATCGTGTTATATTCTGACCATCTGTCGTTACTTTCTCATGGAAGAATGCCACTAGGGACGAATCATTTAAATGCACGACTGTCCACCCCGTTTAAATGCCGCATATGCTATTTGTTTCACACGAGATGAGCTACGCGATGAGTGGCACCTTTCCTGCGACGCGATGATTAGCAACGTTGTCCATCAGTGGATATATTTCAACTTTCAAAAAAGTCATTTCAAATCCGAAATAACAACTGAGTGCGTGGGAGCAAATTTGTTTTATACGAAATGAAGCGGAGATAGATTTTAAAGGGACTTTAAGGGGTCAGAAGAAAGAATAGATTTCTGGAAATATAACATTACTAGGTAAATGGAATACTCAATTTTAAAGTGTCTCATAGTACAAATTTAAAAAATAGTGCTTAAAAATGATTTTACTGTTTCAGTTAAGCGAGATATTTGTAAGATATTTATAGAAATTAAGAGTATATTATTTGTACGATTTATTAAAGCATTGCCATTTATTAAAAATCAGATAATGCAGCGCCCTTATATTTGATTAAAATAAAAGGATCTTCCAAAAGGAGCATTAAAATTGCGAATTTAAAACGAAGCCACACATGATTCCATTTAAACATAAAAAATGATATCGTTTAAGATATGACACCATGTATTATAAAAATGTCCAAACGCTTGGAGCACGGAAATAGACGTCTATTTCTCAAGTCACTAGGGACATAAGATCGCAAACGGTTAAAAGCAAAAGTCGTATCGTTCATTGAAGGAAATGGTGGATTAGAAACCGATAAATTTTTACGGCTGGCTCAGCACTCGACGGTCGTTGGACAATAAACATCCATTTTTACGAGTACCATCGTTATCGTTCTTTCACCTGCGATTTTCCTTTATAGAGAGGTAAAAATTGCCAGAAGGCAAAACCTTTCTTGAGGTACAATTGTTCGCAGGATGTGTAATTACTACCTACTCGAACGGTGACACCAGATTTCGAGGGTAGCAGACAGGAGCTTTTATTGCTGTGGTTTCAGAGCTAACGAGTATCATAAACGCGGCGTTTTTATTGCAACCTATGCGACAAACATGGCTACCATTATGCGCGACGTTGGGTGGCAAACTTTTTCTTCGATTCTTCTTTGTGTTACTCAAGAGAAAAACGGGAGAAATTTTGTTAACTAATCGAGAAATTAACCTTAATCCTGAAAACTTTGCGGAGCATGGAAAATAAAATGGAACAAAGTAAATAATTTTTAGAAAGGAAAACTAAAGAATTTTCAGTAAAGGTACGAAACAATTGGGAATTACTTTGGAAACTTTCTCGATACTTTGAAAAAAGCAACTCGGAGGACTTTAAGTGAAAATGCGCGGGTTTAGTCCAACGTGAGGAGGGTCACGTAACTGTGAAACATTATGAAAAATCTGAGGATTTCGATGATACTGTTTTCTTAAGTACTGAAGATCAAGTTATGGTATTATTGAAGAATAGAATCTTAGTATTATTGAAGAATAGAAGCTTGGCATATTTTTGATGTTTCAGAGTTTCAAGTTAAAGGTATAATTATATTGTGATATTATAATAAAAAATACAAATCTTGAAATGTGGAAAATGAAGAGATGCAGTCCCGAAAAGTCGAAAAAAAATATTCCTTTGCACCCGAAGACGAGCGTTCGAGGTGAAAAACTTGTATGAAATACTTTATCGGTGGCAATACAAACACTGCTTGCGAATCGTTACAGTTTCTCCCCTCTCAAAACTCTCCAAATACACAAGAAACCACCACAACATTGTATCTTAATCTACACGAAGCCTCAATTAAAATCCTCACCTCAAAGTGCAACGAACGCACAACGAAGATCGTTCTCCCGTCACACGAATTCAAATGGAAAAAAGAAATTAAGCACAGTTGATGAAACTTACTGGAAGAAGCAGGCATCTTCGGCTGCGGTACAGGCATATGCCCCATCTGCGGCTCCTGGTTCTGCATCTTCACACCACAACACACCACCCACTGCGCAATCAGCGTGACCGACACCCAAACAACCTCAAACAACAACCAAGCGAACGCACAGCCGATCACGCGAAACAGTCCGCGAGGATGGTTGAACTGCAACTGGCATTCAGAGAGGATCGGTCGGGGACTTCCGCACCCCGAAAAACCGAAGGACTACTCGACGTCCGTTCGCTTCCTGCCTCCGGGATACTCGAAACGAGGGCTAACTTCGCGACGGAACGTAACTGACAGTCATCGCGGTCGGGACTTCTTGATGGTAAGCACGGCTCCTGACCGTTTTCAAACAAGCCTGGCGATCCGTTCAGGACGCTTCATTGGCCAGCGACTTCCCTACCCTGGAAAAAGGGCGGTCCTTTCGAAAGGACCTGGTTCGTCCCAGACTCGTCGGGGGTTGAACGTCACCCGACGCTGCCAGGGAGAGGTGGCGAACGAACGGGGTCGTCAGATTGTCCCCCACCATCATCATCCCTTTATTCGCCCCTATTCATCCGGCTCAGAGGTGAAAACGAAGGCATTTCCACCCCTTCTGGACCTCTTGCCGCACGATCGGCCCGTCAACCCCACCTAATTTCGTGCCACGCGGGGATTACCGATAATCAACGGGTCAGTGGTGCTTTTCGTGTTTTTGTTGATTGAAAAACGAACGTTTCGTAGCGAGGGCGTTGGAACTTCCCGAGTGATTGCACTCTATGCTTCCGTACTTTATACTTCGTTGTTTGTTAATTGTGTGTCACGAATTTTATTAGAGAGTATTGATAGTTGATAGTTACATTTAATTTCAAATACTTGATACATACAGTATGTGTTAATAAATCAGAAAGTTCGACAACCTAGCAAATAATAAGAAGAAATGCTACATTAAGACATTGCAATTGATAAATAACAGTTTATGAAATAGAATGATTATCAATATTCTAAATATAAATAGGAGTAATACCTACACAAATTAGTAGAAATAATACCACGACATAAGTCATATTCATTTAGAAAAAAATGCTTCACATAATCATTATACTAAACCAATCCCAACTAGTCCAATTACCCATCCAATAATTAACTGATCAATTAAAAAAAAAAAATTCTGCCACGATTAAAACTAATCTACCAAGTAATTCACCAAATATCGTTTCGAACCAAAACGAAACCGCGGCATTCGTCGCTCCCTGAAATCAACTGATGCGTGGTCGAAAATATTCAGGTAGAGAGAGGCGAAATATGAAAAGAGAAACGTGTAGAAGAAAAACCGTAGAAAGAGTGCGAAGGTCAGGAAGGGAGCTCCTACGTCGAATCGGTGAATAGAGATACGCGGAGGTGGTTAAACAGAACGCGTATACACCGTGGAATAATGCATCCGCCAGGCAGATGCGCCGCTTCCTGACTCCCTGACTCCATCTTGAATTATCTCATGGCGGTACCCTTCGTGACGAGCGCACCCCTCGCGCGGGAACCCGGTTTGGGGTGCATGATATACGCGCACTCGCTAACCGAGCGCACGAATTACGCGAAGAATCCGTCATAACCGATGTAATATCGCGGAGATTGGATCTCTCGATCGCGTCCTGGATCACCCCATTCCGGTTTTCGAGGGCCTTCTCGATGATATCGCCTCGCGCTTGCACGGGACGCGTCTCTTTTCTGACGGCTATATACACCATATGAAAATCGATATGGTAAAACGGCTGGCGAGGGCGAGGGGATTCACAATTAATTTAACGCTTGATCCGAGCGAAAAGAACGCGATGATGGGAAATGGTCGGCGAATTAGGGCACTTTGGGTTTGATCGTGGAAAAATGATCGTAGAAGCGGTCTTGTAACGATATTTATAATTCAATATAACTAAACGAATATTTCCACGAGTTAACCCTTTGACAGTCAACGGTACATATCAGAATCCAGTAACGAAACAAAGTCAGTGACGAAATTATTAAATTCATCGAATCAATTTTTGCTCAACAATTAATACTTCTCGCGTTGAGGAATATTACTTTATACGTGCACTTTCCATAGAGCGTGCATTTAGTTAAATTATTTCGAACGCATACATCGTTTAAAACCGAAATACAGAGACGTCGTTCGAGGTACCGCGACCCCTCGAATACTATACTTGCACCCTCGACTTCCTCGGCATTCAGGTCCGAAAGATTCAACTTCAGCGAATGCTCATTGGACCGTGGTTTTTGGCTTTGGTGCAATATGTCGAGAGAAGATTATCCACGTAACTATCCCGAAGAGGTCTCACAATGGTGTACGTCTCCTCTCTCCGTTGCAGTGATGCACGCAAGAAGGGAGAGGTGGTTCGAATAAGAGATTCGAGTCGCTTTGTCAAGAAGGCAAATGCAGCTAAACGACCCGTAATAGGACCGGCTTCGAAATACAATTGTCTAACGAACGCGGGGAAGAATGCTCGCAACGACAGACGTATCTGTCGAATTTCTCTATTATGTCTCGTTCCAAGGACTCCGCGACAAGCGTGAAAGCGGCAAACAATACTCTCGGGCCTGATGTTCATAAGTTCTCTATTTCGATTCCTGCTTTCCTGCGCAATTCTACAGGCAGGAATTTTTAAGGGATGTTTATTTACTCGAAACTAATGTAACGTGAGAAATATTGACAAGTGGAAAATTCTAGTCTGATGAACGCGCTATTTATTGACTACCTTTACTTGCACCTAGCTTTAATTAATCAATAATCCGACTTTACGGAATGAACCCCTAGGATCGACACAAATTATTAAATGTATTATTTTGTCTGGAAAGTCCATGTCAATTTTTGGTAAGCGATACAGGTCGGAATATATCGGAATGGTTGAAAACAAATAACATGTATACATCCCTTAAAAGGTGGAATGACGTGGAACAAAATGGTACCAACGTAATTCAATAAATATACATCCAAATTCAAATGTGCCTTGAATTTTCCTTAAAAATTGCCACGAACTTTCTGCTCAACCCAATATCCGAAACTCTATTGTCAACTTGACAAAAACATTCGCGCTCAAGTCTACGAAAGTCCCGGCGCTGCAGCCAAACTCGGCCAGCTCCCAGCCTCCCCAGAAGCAGACCCCGACGATAAACGCGTAACCGCAAAAACCAACCCCAGCGACGTCCCAGCAGCGTCCCATTAGATACAAATACCGTTGCCCTCGACGAAACCGCCATTGTAGCTAGCAAAAGGATCCTCCTCGGAGAGGAGCTTGCCCGCCACCCCGCGGCAGGACTCGCCAGATAAATGCCGTGAGATAGGGCGCCGATAATAGGGTCAGTTCGTAAGCAACGCAAAGCCAGTTTAGTACAAGCTCCCGGGGCTAATCGTGCCACCAATATTGTCGTTAATTCGCTCGACCATCGATCCGGACAAAGAGTTATATAAGTAACGGGTCGACGGGTGGTCCAGGCTGTGGAAAAGGACGGAAAGGATCGCTGGACGCGATGGAAAGCGGGAAACGGGAAGGAAAAAGAAGGAGGAGAGGGGTTGGTTGGGAAGACGACCGTAAGCAGGGCCTGGAAGTGGTCTCGCGCTTAGGAGTCTAAATCCAGAAACTTGCGAGGCCAGGTAGAGATCCTTGGCTCTGTCTTATGTCGCCGCTATCTCCGCTAAACATCTACGGGGAGCGCTTTCGCCAGGGACCCGAGCAGGAACGATAATCCGCCGTCGGGGCTATTCACTGTTTACGCCTTGTTTTACTGGTATTGCATTTAACGAGGTTCCCAGAGGCTCGTCCTTTAGGCGAAAGCAGCTCGTAAGCCGCAGAGCGGGGGAGTGAGGGATCCCCTTTCACCGTGCCGAGATCTGTGCTATCGTGCGCCTTCGACCACGGAAGCCACCCCCGCGCTCAACGCAGGGAGATGTTTGCCTTTTGTCTAGCGCCGAGGACCCGACGCCTGTTTCGATACCGTCTGCCGTCTCGGGTGCTGTAAGTCGAAAGATGACGGAACTGACCCATTCACCCGTTTAGACATTTTTAGAGAAGATACGAAAGTTAATAGAGATGGATATGTTGTGATGCTTCATTGACAGTTTGCAGAACTTTATTAGGGACGATGGGGAAAAATGGTTGTTTATCTTTCAAATTTACTTGGAGTAGTTTCAAAAATTTGTTGCAATGTAATGGTAATATAATAACTAGTCAGCTACGAGGTGTAATCATCGCTGTTATTATTTTTCGTTGTTAGTAAAAATCGCAATTTTCATTTGTATATGCCCGTTAAATTGTATCATAACGAATATAATAAATATAGCCATTAATTTTTGCCCTGCAATATTTCTACCGCTACCTATCTCGATCTATAAAAGAAACACGAACTGGAAAATTTATTATCTCAATTATAATTATTTTACCAACATGTAAATTCTTATATTACGTTAAAAATATTCTTAAGAAAAGCCTATTTTCAGAAAACAGTAAAAAATTGGTTCAAGTGATTATTATAAATAATATAACAAGTTTTTATTTTTAATCAATTATGTAATCGGCCTCGTTATCGACAACTTTTAAAATAAAATAAATGAATAATAAACAAGTGTTGACATTCGCAGCAACAATATTACTTTTTGGTCCCCCTGATACATATCCTTGAAACGAACTGGACAGTATTATATAAAATATCGTAAGAAATTTTCAGCAATGCGTCACGCAATATTTCATATATTTTCGGTGTGCCCTCCTATTTTCGCGTTCATTTGTGAACCGCAAAAATAATGTATTGTTAGCGAACGGTACAGCATTGTGAAGATTTAAAGGAACGGCAGGTGAACCCTGTAAAAGGCAGCCTCCTGGACAATATCCAGGGAACAGAAACAGAGTCAGTCCAGAAGCACGAGCTTATCCTCCATTAACGCGGAACACGCCGCTCTCGGTCTTACCTCCGCCTTATTTTCGATTCCGGGTTCGACCAAAAATTTTGACGGAATCCACAGAGCACCATAATGTCTGCCAAGTCGACCGTATGATTGCCATGGGATTACCATTTGCTCTAGTGATCCCGAACGAAAAGACGTTCCGGCTAGGAAGATGTCAACCTAATTTTGCAAGATCTCTTCCTTGGACTCGAGGACGACTTAAGAGGGCCCAGCGTTTCTTCTCCTTTAAAGACAGATCGCCCTTTGATCCTCGATAGACAGAGCACGATGTTACTTTTTGTCGCGAGATTACACGGGCGTCTTAAGTTTTAATCTCTCGAATTGCCGATAGGCGGAAAGACTTTCGAGATTCCCTTGTATTTCATTATTCAGGGTGAACATTCTCTGTTGATCCGTGCCCCAATTTAATCGTTCTTCGTTATAATGTATTATATTTCAACATTCTTCGCACGATTAACTCCTTTTTGTCATATTTTGGAGTTTCGTTGTGAAATTCTGAGTGGGTAATATTTTGTTCTGGGAGGAGAATAATTTCATTTCAGGAAACTGCTCTTTCTGAAAATTTGTAGCATTATATTCCATGGTTCTACCAATTATTTTTATTGGCTAAATATTTCCTTGGAAAGAGTAAAAAAATAGTCGAAATATCGCTTAATAAACAGTACTCCGTTGTAACTACTAAAAAAAAATCACTAATCAATCCAAACAACTACCAATCAAGAATTCAAACCAAAAAGATCAGTTCGCGAATCTTATTTTTGATAAATAATTATTATATCCTTTGTAACTTCGAAAATACCAATGTAGGAAGATTAACGAAACTCCACCCCTGGATACGATCGCCTGATCTATTTTCAATGAGCCTAATCAGTGAACTGCACGCGTTTCGGCACATCATATTTCATCGGGTAGTATCCTGGTCGCGTGATACACGAAATCGTTTTATCTGGTTGGCGATTAGAAAAATGACGTAGCAAGGGAACCTGTTGCTCTTCTGTCTAAGCAGAACAGCGTGCACGAGTTCCTGACGTCTGGGAAACGCGAAACATATGGTCGGATCGATAGCGTACGAATACGAACATCGCCGATGCCCTCGCGTTTTACCTGAACGACGAGGGTGGAAAAGTGGATGTTCTGTCCGATGAAACGAGGTACGATCCGCCATATGCGAAAGTTATGGTCTCATGTGAACACTCGAGCCTCCCCGGTTAAATGCAATTTGACATGGGAAGCGTTCTTTCCCGCGATCGCGAAAATATTACTCGTCAATGATTATCGAGGACTCTCGTATTGGGTTCGGGGGAAACCAACAACTGTGCGGAAATTCTCAAGTCTTCACAATAGTTTCAGGATAGGTTGTTAGGTGTATATAATGAAAATACATGTGAGAATGTACATGCCTCTTAAGTGACCTTAATATTCTGGATACATTCAGGATTTTTTATCAACATGTTGAAATCAATATGCATAGGCACAGAACTTTTATGATGTTTTAATTAAACTTAATGTTCTGGGCATGGGTATTATAAGTTGTATAATTTGTTCTAATATTTTCATGAATTTTTATCGACATGTTGGAATAAATATGAATAGTTTCAACGATTTTATAACGTTTTAACGAGAGTTTTCTTTTGCTCTCCATGGATACAATTTATTTCTTTTTACGTTTAATAATCAATTTATAGGAATAAAGGAGAACTTGAAGTCTCCCACCAGTAAAATGACTTCGTCCCCAATTTTAACGATCAATTCGAAGCACTTGAAGAGCACCTCCCTGCACTTGGCCCACCGTCGTGCCAATAAATAAAATATATCAAAATCTATATCGCTGCAAACGACGAGAGAAAGAATTCGCATAAAATTCCAGAAACAAGTCACGAGACTGAAAAGAGGATGTCGCAAGACGTCTGGCCTGGCAGAGCTACAACGTCCGTTAGTCGGCCGGAAGCCCACTGTTATGAAAATCAGTCGTCGGTTAGGATCTTGAAAAACCTAACGAACTTCTCACCGTTTACGTTACGCGTTTCATTCGACGAAAAAGTAGGCGTGCACCGGAGTGACAAGTAGCTGCACCGGCTACCAGATCAGAAATCAGAGACGCTACACCTCGAGGGGTTGAGAAGAAGGCGAAGAAACTCCTTGAGGTACCTTGCAAGACGTGGATCTATCCTGGGCGGGAACATCCGGCCTTTGGTTACGCATTCAACTATCCAAGAACTATGAAACTGCTCCTCGTTATTGAAAAAGGAGGAACATCAGTGGGAATATTTCTCCTCGATTCAGTTGGCTATACTATTCCCTCCTGCCTCTAAACGTTGGGTCTGACAAGTTGGCAAGTTCTTGCATTGGACACTGCTTCAGCATGTTTTTACCACCAATTCATCAGACATAACTCGTCGATGAACAAGATTTTACTAAGTGATATAAATTGAAGGAATATATTTTGTGGGCTAATTTTGATGCAGAGTAGTAGGAAAATTATTATTAAATACATGACCAAAAAAGCAAAATCCTAAAGCCCCCTTGGAAAAACTCTTCATTTTAAGCTCTAATTTTGTTTAGATGTTCAGGTACTTTTGGAAGAAGGTGTACAGATTTTAAGATAAGAAAAAACTGTAGGTAAGGTCCATGTTCAAGAATAACATGTTAAATTTACAAAGAGAACGTTTGAAATAAATAATAGATAATCCATATACAAAACCACCATTAAATTAGTTTCATGACAGTCTACGTTACTCGTTCTGATTCCATTTTCTGATATATAATCAAAATTTGTATACAGTGCTTCTATTCGCGTCTCCTATACGCAACGACGATGGTTACCAATAATAACAGTAAATTTAAATGAAAACAGTGTCCATCAATCGAACACATCCCTGCAACACCGAACAATCGAACCTCTGCTCTGATATTCATCCCCGTTTCCAACAGCCTATCGCGAGGAACCATACGATCCTCTGCTTTAATATCTATTCAAGCCTTCAGAGCATTTTCCACCATACGCGAACGTATTCACGATGGCGGGCCTCGTTTCGGGCCGAACCACTCCCACCTCTTCCATGAAAGGGCAAAGACGTCTTCTTGTCTCCCGAGCGAAAAAGATCCCTCCGGCGTTCTTGGCTTCGACCATAGCTCGCCTACCCGCACTGACTGTGAGCGAACTTTTCAATGGCCGTCCTGAAAAAGCACAACAGCCTAGCCAGTGACGTAACTCGAGCCCGCTGTCAGTGCTGACAGCGCTTACGGTCGGTCCTTTGTCAGCCCACTAGCTGGCCTCACCTACTGCAACCTACCTTTTTCTCTGCCTCTCCCGTTCAGCATTAGCTTCTCTTTTTCTCCCTCAGGGGCTGTAAGCATGCGAATATGCAGCTACAGTACGGGCTCTTAGCGATCCCGAGGTACCCTAGCTACAGGGGGGGCCAGTAGGCCCCAAACGACGTACCAAAGACAATACTAATGTAAATGTAACGTACGAAGTTGCGATAACGCGAACTGATGGTTGATTTCTGATTGTTTGTCCAAAATTAAGGAGTTTTGTGAGGCAAAATAATGTTAAGAAGAATTGAAATAATAGTATCATGATGTGTGGATCGAGGGGAATAAATGAATATAATGAATGATAAAATTGATAGAACAGAGGACTATCTCTGTGAAACAAGACCAGTGTAAAAAAGAATAAAAATGAATCAATTTAGGAACGTGAAAGTAACGAAGAAATAATTTGGTCATCGAAAGTATATTAAAATTCAAACAACGAAGAATTAACTGATTCCGAAAGTGATCAATTTCACCAAGTACTACGATAACATAGATTAAAAATAACAAACTTGCTACTTCTCAGCACCGATGACGGAATCATGGATATCTTGTTATTTAAATAACACTGTTGAAGAGCATAGATAATCTTTTTTTTCTCGAAAGACATTCGATGCATAATAGAATGCCCCCTCCCTTTCTCCTGTCTCCGTCCACTTTTGTTAAGAGAGGCCCGCACCGCTCTCATTTCGCTTCCAACGGGTCTCGAATTTCGTCGACGCCGTTTTGCCGTTCGCCTCCACCTTTCATTCGCGTTCTCGCAGGTCGATTCGGCTTTTGACGAAGTGCTTCTTTAGTTTGAAATGCGCGTCATTCAATATCCCCCCGCGCCAAACAAAGCGCTTACCGGAAGCGCCATGAGGTTTAACTACATCGCGCGGCGCAGGTAGATCATGCTTACTGATTTCACGAGTTAAAATCACGGTCGCACGACGCTGGGTAATTTTTGCTTCGGGATATTGTCCAACCATTCTTTCCTTCTTGATATCCAACGCGATATCCAGTAATATCAACTTATTCGGTAACGAATTATATGTTTTTCAACATTAATGTTGCGTTTAATTTTAGCTACATATCTAAATGTCCATTAAGAAAAAGAATTCTTTTACTATAAATGTGAATTCATCGAACTATAATCGATGATAATCCACATTGACTGCCACTACCTCATTATAATGTTCAGTTACAATTTTTCCACTGACTCTAAACTGGAATTCAATGTCACATCGACATCATAGCTAATGAACATAAATTTCCTAAAAGATTATTTCGAATAAAATTTGAGAGAAGTCTCCATTCACTCCACCTTCCCAAATGCTACGAGCACATCTCGCACCCTTCAATCTGGATGCAGTTTAAAACGAATATACAGAAATCCTCGTTTGCCTGGTCGCCACCGTTGCAACACACTTTTAATCCACGGTTGACCACGATCGTCCAGGCACACCCTAACACTCGTCGTTTACGGCTCTTTACGCTCGATTTCCGATAATCGCCAAGGGGTTGTTTCGCCGTTTTTGTTGCGGTTTTACGACGGTCATTTTGCGGGTACGTTTTGTTCCCCTAGGTGCAATCGCAAAACGTAACAAGTCGTAGCAAGGTGAAAATATTGCCTGGCGGGTTTTTCCCGCCTTGAGCCTTGGATCCAGCGTTCGCTACCCAATAACCAGACGTTCATAGATCCCTTCGCTGCCATTCTGTCTAGTCTCGAGTGGTTTAATTTATAGACGGCGCACGACTGACCCGAATTCCACTAAACGTCCGCGAGGCTCCATCGTGTCATATCTCATTCCTTGTTGTGACATGGCACGCGACCACAAACGCTATTTATTGAGACCATTCTCTACGAAACCGCAACAATGACTCCACCAATGGGCCATTGACTCCCAGAGAGAGGTTTGCAAGGCACGTCCCTCTTCCTTCATGGCGTCCACTGGCAAATTTACGAAACTAGACGCGAATCTCAGTAACTAACGATCTAATCATCTCTCTTTTCTGCCATCTTTTTTGTGTAGCATGTCCTCCTTCGAACTAAACAATTTTCTCTTGCGACATGTCTTCGTATCATTCCAAGCGACAGAGATATCTCAGGTACATAGCTTAAAAGACTCACCCTGTATATGATATAATACATTGGCCCCATTAATTTTTTAAACAAAATCTACACCTCGATAAATCTTTAAATACACACGCAACAAATAAATTCGACATTCTCTTGTTCATCCTAAATTCATTCTTACCCGAAGCTTGGTCCACGGAAGATGTTACTTCCTCTGATACATCCTAACAACAAAGAAACTTGTGCACCACTTCAGGTAAACAGATATGCAATAGTAATTAAAAGATTGTGCTCCTCGGGCTTAAGTATTCCAAATATTTAGCCCAGTGACATGAAGAATTATCCGCCAGTTCAGGTAAATAGGAATGCAATAATAATTGAAAGTACGCGCTCTTCAGGCTTAAGTATTCCAAATAGCAAAATTAACGCACGTTTCAGTACGCTTAATCCATAGAGATTAGCCCCGGACGAGACTCCTCCCCGAGAATCCGGAGACAAGGGAGTCTTGAACGCTTCTTCTTTTTTTTTTTTCTTTCTTCAGCTACACGGGAACGCAAACTTTCAGTTTAATTTGCGTATACGCCGCGCGAGACAACACAGGATTACGTAGCGCGGCCAGTGCCGTTTGCCCGATGCCAGTGCTGGCTTAAGGATAATGAAAAACATTTTTACGGAAGTATTAACGGTCATTAGTTTGCAAAGGGGAGAGGGGGAGGCCTCGGGTTACGTACCTGACGATCCGTCATAAAAATCGGCGCCGCGCGGATCGTGCATCGGATGGGAACCTTTCTGGCCACCATAAACTCCGACGTGCAGAGGTGAGGCTATCGATTCCCGGGGATACATCGCAAAACGATGCGTTTGTCGAGTGCTCGAGTCGTTTGATTTGTTCGTTACTTTTTGAATAAAGACTAAAATTTGAATTTTAGAGGGTTTTTCCTTAAAAAAAAAATCCTAATAGTGTAGTTTTTAAAGAAAACTGGTCTTCCTTCGTGTGCACAAATAAGGATAGCGTCGAATTTGTATGCGGTAGTTGTGTGTCCTCCATTATGGGCACTAGGTCTGAAGGAGTTAATATATTCATATGTAACTATATTTTATTAATCTAACGTTCTGTTTCTGTTATATAAATATCTGTCTGCAATACTGATATTTAATAGAAATGAAAATGTAATAAATGCAGTTAGCAAAGTTTCTGTTTGCCATCCTGTTTTTCAGGAAACTTTCTTCCTGCAACTTTTACCATATCGCATGATCCTGGGAATATAGCGTATCGGTCGCGTTACACGATACGCGACATGTTCGACGATAATCGCGTTAATGGAATCAGTAATTTGACAAGTAGGGAAAAATTATTACCATCCAGACGTATCGGGAGGATCCGGTCAACCTCGTATTACGATAAACGGAGGTCGAACGAGGGTGAGATCTGCACGATGGGATGTGATTCATGCGAGCAACTCACGACGTCTGACGCGATAGGAGAAAAAGATGGAGAGGGAGCGAGCACCCTGCGAGGAGAAGGAGGGAAAATGGAGCACGTGTTTCTTCTATGGGAGAGTTCACACGGGGACCATTTCTCGTCAGCTAATCTAATCATTTGGTCGTGAGGTACCAAACTCATACAGGGTGTGCCGAGAATCAATCGAGAACGTGAAGAAAATTGGGAATATTCTAAATTTCAGTCTTCATTTGATATAAACTTTTAATCTTTTTAAAATAATTTCGAAGTGGTCAGGGAAAATCTAGCGTTCCTAATCGATAAAAGGAGCATGAAAATTTAGATGTTATATTGGATCCACCATTTTGAATTTTCAAATTTCAAATTCAGATTTGGAATCAGCGACCCCAAAAACTCCTGCGTACCAAGTTTTATCGAAATCCAATCACTTTTCGCATTTTGTGACGTCGTATCGTATCCGCCATTTTGAATTTTCAAATGTTGAGTTCAGATTTGGAATCAGCGACCCGAGAAACCTTTGTGGACCGAGTTTCATCCAAATCGGATCACTTTCCGATATTTTCTAAATTTTTAGTTCAGATTTGGAATCAGCGACCCCAAAAACCCTTGTATACCAAGTTTCGTCAAAATCGTTCGAAAGGAACTCATTAAATATTCAAGACAATTTATGAAAAGGTGATTGTTGCCATCTTCTTCCGGGAAATGCTACGAAACGCACTGTGTTTACGATTTTTTACTACTTTACTACTAGTGCGTACGCACTTCCGGGTGAGAATGTAAGTCATGGATCAGTCACTCATTCATAATTTTCTATTGAATAGGAAACTTTGATGTGACATAACTCGGCGTAGAATCGTTGGATTCGATTCAAACAAAATTCAAATTAAAAAGCAGAATTTCTACTATTTAATGAATACTTATTATCAATGTTAGATATTCTTGAACAATTGTTTTGTTTATTGCCCCACAAAAAACTTTAAACTGTCGTAGCTCAGCGTGGAATCGTTGGATTCGATTCAAACAAAACTCAAATTGCAGAGAAGAATTTCTACTATCTGATAGATAATTATATTAGTTTGTATTATAAATGCATATAATCTGTAGTATAATAATAAAGAATGCAAATACAAAATTCTGAGTGTTTTAAACTATCTCGGGTCTTCATTGAATTAAAATTGCTGCTCCTTCTAAGGAAGCTTCGAAACGATGAAGATTTTTAGATGAAATTTTACTCTCTCTAATACCAAAAAGAAATTGATACAAATCTCGTGTCGGTACCTTATAACCAAATCATTCTTGAAACTTGATGTTTCAGGTAGCAAATGAGGTACGTCATGAGTAGGAATGTACGATACACCCTGTATAGATGCTTGTAGGTGTGAATAGGAGGTTATCACCCTCTCGATACATCCTTGTTGGCATCGTCACGACGTCGATCTATTTACCCCCACGGCACGACATTTCGCAGCCGTGTCAATGCGACCCCCGTTGAGAATTCCATTATCGCGGCCACGATTTATGCCCTCCTTGAGCTGCGTAGAAATGGAGCCTCTCATTTCTCTCCGTGCCATACACGTCGCCAGGAACCGGAAAAATCAGATTTTCGCTGATTTAGATATTCCTCGGTTCAATGCACCGAGCAAAATCGCCATTGTTAATTAAATATTGGTATTTGCTCGCTAGAATACTGTTTCTTAAACATCTTCTTGTAATCTCCTGAATAAATGCAATTTTTCGGCAGAGCTCTTAAAGTAGAATTAATTATTATTTTTTAAGTATATTTTAGAATTGATTTTTAGAAACATGTTTACATTCTATACAATGTAATTTAATTTAGATGACCGTTTATTTCAGTTGAAACTCTTTATTTGGACATTACCAACGCAACAGACGAAAATATGTAGGATAAAAGTTAGAGTGTTCGTCAATCGTAGATCGTTCGACAAGGACTTTTAATACTAAATGAATTTTGTTTACTAAGTAGTGGATGTTGATACTATTATAAATGTATAAAAGAAATTGAGCAATACGAAAACGC
This sequence comes from Hylaeus volcanicus, assembly GCF_026283585.1. NCBI lineage: Eukaryota > Metazoa > Arthropoda > Insecta > Hymenoptera > Colletidae > Hylaeus > Hylaeus volcanicus. The sequence continues at coordinate 24,358,405 of NC_071980.1, forward strand.
ATAGTATGGATCAAACGAATAAAAATGATAAATATGAGTACATGGTAGATAATTTGAAAAAATATGTGCTACACAAGGTGGTAATAGAACCATTACGTTCTAAGGGGTAGTACGCACCCTGTTGGCCACCACGCCTCTCCTAACACCCGCCTACAAGAACTTCCTCGCATGCGTGGTGAGTTCATCTCTGAGTTTCTCCAGATACCGGATCATTAACTCGTAATTTCGATATTTAATTTTATTTAATCATTCTTCTTTATATCCCTTTTTGAATTTTAATTAATTTTACTTGATCAAACTTTACTTTATGACTATATGTTCTGCAATAGCCAATTAAGATAAACGAAATGCACTTGAAATATAGGATAATTAAAGACTGTCGGCAGGTGTTCACACTGAAGCGTATTTGACAGTATCATTAAATGGTATTTTAAAATGTAATCGTGAGACACGACATATTACTTCCTCGCTAGAGTAGTGGCTTGGTTGCGTCCCTTGGGAATCCACGTTCGCATAGCTATCATTAGTCAAGTACCTAATGAATAGTTCACAATTGGCGACACATGTTACAATTCGCCTTTGACATTAATGCTTCGGCAATAGGAGAAAACGATTCAAAGTACACAATGCAAAACGAAACACATCACTTATAAACACTACACTTTTATACACTACATATTTAGAACATTGATATTTCGAAATATATCTTGTAATCATTATCTTCGCCCAAGCGATACCAATACAAAGTTGCGATGTCCAGTTTAAAAATGTTATTATTTTCGCCAATACTCGGTATTTGAAACGTAAAATACATGCCGGTGGCGAATATGTTCACATTTTCTCGCAAAATAGATTTCTACACCATTATAAAAAGGAGGAAAAATGATTGGTATATACTATACATTTTACTATCTAAAATGCTCGATCCTCAACGTTCTCGAGAAATGCAAAACAATATACGTCGGCCGACACACGATCGTGGATTGACGTTTCGTGTTCCCTGGAAACTTTCCCACAAACTTCTGACAGGAGAAGACATGCGGGTCGATCTCCGTGAAGGTAGTTTTTTGTCCCTTGAGTGCTTTCCTCCGCTCGAAAACCAACTTGCAAACACAGGAGCGTTAACACATTCACGGACGAAACGCGCACGCCGCTTGAACGGTACACCTTGTCGCGTTGCCATTATTTTGACCCCCTTGCAAAGAGTACGCAGCCCCCTCGCACATGCTCACACCCTGGAGATCTCGGACCGGCACTTGGAAGACAAATATTTACATCGCGAACGCCCGCTGCGCCATTGTTGAATTCGCGGCAACTCTTGCTTCCGTCGAAGCACCTTCTTGCCGTTCACGGTTTCCAACCCTCGCAATTACAGTTTTTAGGGGAGGTCGAGGAGGCCCGCTCTAGAACTGTAAAGACTCTTCAGAGTGGAGAAATGCACGCGCGAGACGGGGAATTTAAGGAAATCGGTTGTGGAGATCAAGGGGTTGCTTTGAGAAACTGGAAGGTAAGGTGAATTTTCGAATTTGTGTTTGCAAACTGTGACTACTTGGGTTAAATATTTGTATAATATTATCTGAGGATATATATAATAAGAATATTTTGTTCTTATACTTCTACTTATTTTTATTCTTCTGTCTATTTTAACTCTATACATAATAATTGATTTCTTAGTTTTCTCTCTGCTAATCCTGGTAATTTTTCTGGTTTTAATATCTCATTCAAAGTACAAAGAAATTGCTAAGGTAATTGCTTTTGGAAATATTTAAAAAAAATATGGACCCATGGTAGTAATTAACTTCACCAATGATGTATGTAGAATAATATATACGTAGAAATAAAGATTGCATATATAAAATAACAAGGACCCATCGTAGTAATAACTTCAGGCACCAATGATAATAATAACATTTGCAAATTTCATTGTACTCCACGTCGAGGAACTTCACGGTTTCTATTTTCGATAGAGTAGATGTACCTAATTAATTCTCGTGTCGAACACAATCACTCCATCGCGAACAACAAGCTTCTCGCACCTTTGAAACATTTTCGAATGGACATGATTGATTCGTCTCCCCGCTCGAGGACGAGGAGCGCTCCGTGTGACACTAATATCTCGTCATTAGCTCGTCCCGACAGGACTAAAAGCCGCCCTCCCCAAAGAATCGGACGTCTACAATCCGCTCCGATAATGCCGGGTCTCCCAGATGGCAAGGACGAATCACTTAACGCGATCTGGCTGTCTGCTCCCCGTTCCGCGTCCTCACTTCGCGGTATGACAAATTATTTTCCATTATCACCGTCGATGGCGAGCACGATCGGAGGGAAAATACGAGGACGATCCTTTCGGAAAGCGGAGCTTAATTAGGGAGATTGTTTCAAGAAATCTAAGACGTCGCGACGTTTTCTTTAAAGAGCTCCGATTAGACCAATGTTGCAGCAGTCGACGTTGTTTAGGTTGGTGGATCGTTTGCATTGAGTTTAATTTCAACAATTTTTGCTTCATGCTTTACATGGTTAGTTTAACTGGACATAGGACCGCGAGAGATCTTGTCAAACTGTTTGTTACGTATTTGCTGCCGAGATTTTAGAGGGAATTAAGTGTTATTATACGTCTCGTTCCGTATAATTATAGGTTATTATCGTTCTTTATTACACGAGATATTAATCTCCTTTCAGGACTAGTAAAGTAAACTTTTAACTTTCAGGAATAAATTGTGTGCGAAAGTCGAGGGCCAACTGCAGTTGTATGTATGATAGTAATACACAGTATTATCTCACAATTCCTACCATATACTCCGTTTCATCCAGTGGAATGGACGATCGCCATCTTCGCCATAACGTGAAAAGGACCGATGAAGGTACACGGACGTGTCATCGGAATTCTATGACAGCTTCGCTACCCCGTAGCATCGCCATGCGTGCTTGTGCACCTCGCAGGATCGAGATGAGACGTCGTTTCCAGCGCGTTTTCTAGGGCCCCGAGACGCACTCGAAGGGCCAAGGAGGAGAGCTGACGAAGGACGGCGATACAAGGCATGAATGGCCCGGGCATTCAGTTTTTAATCAAGGATCTATGCCGGCTGAATGCCTCCGTGGAGTACCTTTGTGCCAGTTCGCGTTACGAGGCGAGTCCTTTCTGAAAAATAAGGGCGTGGGAGGAGTGACGACGGCGGAGGACGAAGGATATGTACGAGTGCCTCTTTCTCCGGAGAACCCCGAACGCTTCGTCGGAGGATAAGGCACAGGTGGCCTCTTCGTACCTTCACGCACCACTAATTTCTTCCTCATTATCCTCCGCAGGCGGTCATTCGAGCTTCCGAGCTTCTTGTTCCGCGTTTACCCACCCATTGTCGGGGGAAGGATCTCGCGGATCGCGTCTTCCCTCTCGAATGTGACCTTCCCTCCATGCTTCGTGAACGCTGAGGATAGATGGCAGGGTTCTTTCGGGGCTGGGAGGAATTTACCTCTCGCGCTCGTAACTTTTTGCGACCATGTATCCAGCGGAATTGTCCCCGTGTGAATCAATCGAGGGATAAAGATTTTCGGATAGGAGAATTTTGTATGTTTTTACTTTTTTAAAGTGTTTCATTGAAGCCATTTAGTTTTACACGAATTATCCCCAATAAATAAGCGCATAAAGATTGATGATTTAAATATATATTCTAACGCCTTATTATACAAATTTCTTCGATAGACAAAGAGGATACGAATATTTATGAGACCGACTGTGTATCCTACTAATTAATATAATAATATTAATATTTCATTTTATATCAATGCATATACCTTCTGGTTATATTTACCATATATCAAACTTGCTTGCGTCATGAACGCATAAGATCCGCAGTTATCTAAAAATGTCGCACCCTTCAATTGTCACCGATAGACGAAGCCAACTAAAAAAGATACGGAGTACTCACGCATATCCCTAAAATTTCCTTCGGAGGGTTAGAAGATCTACACGCAATTCCTGGCTCATGCGTAACCGTCCCGTTACGTGAGAAGTAAGAGGGCAGGGGCTTAAAAATGCTTGGAGCGTTTGCATGCGATGTCACGTGTGCAGCCGCGGGCCGAATGCGTGTCGCGTTTGCTTTCCGCTCTTGCGGCGCGCATCGTTCCGGGGTTACACCCTCTCGAGCACGCACTCTTAAATGCCGCTCGACCGGCTCGATTAAGGTGACTGTCACTACCTCGGCAAAGGGGATTAGTATTTCAATTATTTACACAATGAGACGTTGCGTGTCTTTCTCCGTCTTCCTCGCGCCCCCGTCACGTGCGCCCCACTATCCCGTTGCTTTTAGGGGTAGTACGCTCCTCTTTGTCCAGTGTGGATAACGTCGAGTGGCAGCGTCACGTGGCGATGTTTACTCGTCGACGATTGAAGCTGCTCAAAGCCTTTTGATCGCCCCTGCTGCATCGGTAATCCAAACCGTGCCGCGGTAAGTTATTTCTCTACCTTGTCGACCTCTGTAACGTTGTCGATTTGGTTGCAGGGCCATCAGGCGCGAAACGACTATGAAAAATAGTATAAAATTTAATGCTTTGCACTCGAACGTTGTCTCCCAGGGGACATCGCAAGTTTAGGAAACTCCGTTAGCGATTATGTGGGATATATTTGTGGGGGTGCAAATTCGTCACAAATGCATGATTCGTTATATGTTGAGAAAATTGTTTAAGCACATATCTACTGTGAAGTAGCTGTTATCGTACCGAGTACTAAATTTATTTGTGTACCATGTACTTTATCTACTTATTCACAAATACTATATTTATTTGGGTGCTGTAAGTTTGAGTTAAAAATTGATTCTATACGATATTAAATCATAATTTTCTGGTGGTATCGGCGGAATTGATTCGGTATTATTCCCATCACTACCCAGGACACCAAGGACGTTCGTTGCCCCCGCAACTAAAACGTATAGTGGGTCGCGATAGTCCAGCCTGGCGCCAGGATAATGAAGCGGCCCAACCTGCTGCTCGACCGCGGAGGAAGCTATCGATCTATCCCCACGTATATTCTAATTTATCGTGAATTCTGTCTCCATTGGCTGGGACTAAACTTAACGGGCCTACCCGAATCGAGGATAAATACCTAACAGCGGCCGCGACAAGAGGAAAAAGAAAGATCAAGGTAGCATCAATGCACAACCGTGAAATGGTTGGTTCCGAGCAATCGGGACGATGTCGACCGCCACTGGTAGCGATAGGACTAATCCAGCGACGTAAAGGGCGTTTCAAAAAGGGACATCAGTGCTCTGTGTTTTAAAAACAAAATACAAGTTACCATAGTCGTGGTGGACACTTAGATGGCGTCATTTTTCAAGTTTAACCGCCTAAAGTTGATGTAAAAATTTGTGCAAAAATGGAATATGCTCTACATTATCTAGGCTTTATTAAAAATAAAAATCCCGAAGTCCTAATTAATGTATTAGTGTGAATGTATCAAACATTACATAATTTAATATGAATATAGAAGTATCAGTATAGAAGAGTATAAAGATAGGTAAGAATTAATTTCAGAAGACGTCTTAGTCCCATCGCTAGCCATCGGTTCTCACTATGAAACGAAACAGCAAGGTGGATAAAAAGAACATGAAGGAATTTGACTAATATGGCTTGCATTCGTGAAAACCTGTCTGTGTTTTCGGTGAAAATGAATCGTGGCAACAAGTTCGACTCGAATACACGAACCGGATCAAACACTAACATATTTTCAGTGACTCGAACATTAGGAATTTGATAAAGAATTCGAACGATGCGACTGGTTTGAACCAATTGCTTGGATTCAATCTCGCTCAAACCGGGACAGTTCTAACAATAAAGAAAAGAATAATTTGAAGCATAAAAATTAATAATAGGAAGCACAAACAAAGTGCAACCGACAATTAGAAAATGCTAAACAATACTGTACTTGAGATGAGAAATAAAATTGAAACACATCATACATATATGAATTACTGTTTACACGGTGCACTTGAGGCGAAAATAAGATCGATATTGAAAAGAAGAATGGAATTATTAACGTATGAATTAATCTTCACACTTTGTACTTAACTCACTCGTCCTTCGCGATCAAGAATGCGAAAAATTATGCTCCCAAGCCAAACCGTATACATTACGTTCAATTGTCGTACCTAAAATATTGGTTAAACAAATAAAAATTGATGATATTGATGATAGCATTTCTGAGTCACTGTACCCACTGTAATCATCAAATACTGTACGCCACACATTCGAGACATGTTGTAATTAATGTCATCGTGATCGATGATCTAACCACACCGACAATGTTTCGCGATTATACCCAGAGATCAGCATGAACGTGATCTTTCTACCGATTGGATAAGATTGTTGATACGATGATCAGGCTTCGATATCTGTATTAATCGAATGTTGATTTATCGATACGAATTAAGGGCAATGTTTGCCTGAAATCAAACGGTTTGATTGCTGCTTTCGCTACGACGTATATTTATTAAATTTTTTAAATAGATGGCAGGAGTATCGACTGGTGTAATTATTAAATTTGTATCAATTTCGAATGTCACATGAAAGATACGGCGATAACAGTGGACTTACCAAGTGATTTATTACCCAACTGCGAAACGCAATTAACGTCAGAGGTTGAGGATGGGAAAGAACAGCGTTGTTAGTAGCGATGCGTGTACTTGATTTACATCTAGTCCTCGAAAGCTAAATCAATGGTTAGGTGGTCTGGCTTCCGGATACTCACTTTAAAAAAATGGTCCGTGCTGCTGGCCTCGTGAATTTATTCATCCATATAATAAGACGTCATGAGCGTCAAATATTCCATAGCCGTGGGCTGATTAAATTAATTTTTCTTGAGCCCGGCGATAAAATCGATGCTCTGAGAATCGGTAGAGGCCACGAATTTAACATCACGAGTGTGAATTATCGCTGCGCGATTTGCTTTGTATACGCGTCGAGACTCAGCCCGGCAGTGCCTTATTTTCACGAATTGATCGCTTCATGTATCGGGCGAATCCTTCGAACCCTTTATTATGGGCTCGTCTGAGTGTCGATAATGATCGTGTAAATCGTTTCTTGTCCCAATAAATACCATGTGCGATAAGTATTCTCAATTTTCCAGCAAGCAACCTTGCAGAGGGAGCTTTAGATCTTCCACCTTTTAATTTTAAACAATCATATTCTAAAAATGAAATTAGTGGGATGTTACGAACTATAATGTTTTCCAGTTGAGGTCTATTTAGAGATTTAAGGGTTGGTAATGGTTATTATAATGCAGAAGGAAAAAGAAGAAAAACATGGTCGCTTATCTTATGGCAATGGAATTTATTACAAAGTTGTTTTGAATTATGACAATGGTTGCACAGCGCAACGCATAATATTTTACGATAAACATTAGCTACGATGTACATGTACGTCTAACGTAAGAGAGTCCTTATCGTAATGATATCACCTGTAACATATCGAAATACTTTTATCGTTTAGATACAAAACAGAGACAAATGGACGCGCGTTTAGCCTAGGAGGATGAGCAATGTTCGAGCGAACACGTACAATATCGATTTCGACGCGGCCAACGTTTCGAGGTATCGAAATTATTCTTTCGAGAGCGATGGCGCTACTAAGGCAGCTCAACCTAGTTTTAGATCATTTAAATTTGTTTGTATACGCAAGTATGCAAGGAAATGGTTTCAAATAATATTTCAATGAAGAAGATTATAATTTACAAATCTGAGAGCCTTTTGTTCAAGTATGACTTAGTTGAGATGCTAAAAATATTTATGTCAAATGACGAATATTCTCAAGTTGAGATTTGATTCGATTTTGAGAAATATTAGTCCATGGATAGTGATAGTTATCGCTTGTAGTTTTTCACTTTTTTTTAGTATAATTCCCCAATGAAGTTTTATAAAATGCCGGCAAGTTTCGTGCCATATTGATGTTCGTTGATGTTTAGTAACGTCCTCGTTAAAATTCAGAATTCTGAATAAATAAATTCCAGATTCCTACCTACGAATAAAAAGAAATGAATCCTGCTACCGCTCACCCCGAAGTAACCAACGTCGTACTATGAGAGTAGAACAGCCTCAGGAGGATTCATTTGTTTTTACCTCTACTAATAATTCCAAAATTTTCGTTCTTTATTTTATTAAACATATTTGTCAAACTAAACTTCCAATTGCGCCACTACTCTCGAGGGTTCTCTTCGATGGGAAAAGGTTCGAGCGAACGTATATAATTTAAGGTGAGTACTCGCGTGATACGTTATTTAAATGGCAGGAGGAACTATCTCAAAGATTGAGGTAATGAGGAGGAATGAGCTATTTAACTCTAAAAATAAAATAAACGTTATCCGTCTTACGTCCTACGGTTCGCCCACGAACGCGTGAGCTTCCACGTCGTGGAAGGAGTTCATGTCGACGCTGAAAGCGTCTTAAGAACCTAGGAGAACTTAAACTTAGGGTCGCACAGAGACGCTGCCGTGACAAGTCAGCATGCTCGTCGCAGCTGCGGAGCCATTGAGTGGTGATCACAATTTTCTCGGAAGGATACAGTTAAATTAGTTTCGCGGAATCTAGAGGGGAGGCTCTGGCAGTTGCGACTGCTCTATACGCTTTTTCATCACAGAAGCGTCGCCGTGACGGAAGCACGCGACAAACACGTTCAGTCGATTCTTTTGGGCCTTTCGTTGATTAGTTAGTCGCAATTATAGTAATGGTGCATCGGGTGACGGAGTAATTATTACGTGGGTGACGAGTGTTTGTGTTTTTTGAAGCTTATTTCGGTGCTTCTCTTGGTTTCTTGGTTGTGTTGAAGAAGAAGCCTTGGAATGGAGCACTGACGAGAGCGAGAAATGATGGAAACTGGAAAGGAGACAGGAGAAGGTATAATGCTCAAACTAAATAAGAAGCAGTGAGGAGAAGAAGATTTTTATGTTATATAAAAGTAATGCCAATGTCAGACAAAATCTGTAAGTGGATAATTATTTAACCATATATGAAAATTTTAACAAATCCGTATTTCCCTCATAGCTTCTAATGATTTAATTATCGACTGTGAAATTGGGATGATAGACACAATCAAGGGACTGTTAGACACCATTGTCGTTCGTGCATTTTCGAGTATTTTTCCGCTTTTCGTACGATGCAAATGAAGAAGCTATCACGCAATTAGACATTCACAGACGTCACACGACTTCATTCAGCTTTGAGTATTGCGTAGATACAAATACATAAAAAGATGGCTGCGAAACTTTCGTAAAACATACAGATACAAGAAGTGTACAATTATAATAACAACAGCTGTGATAACAATAAGCTTCGTCAGTATTTTAAAATTGTCGACTGAACCACGAGACACCGTGATTTTTCCACCATTACTCAGTGGCTCGCACTCGAAAACGTCCACCATCCTCGTATTTATATTTTCAATCATAAAGTGAAATATAGATTTACTTTCCGATCCTGCATGGATGAAATATTTCTTAATCATAATAAACAAATAGAAAGCCTCGATTTTTCATCATAATTACTAAAACACATTTAAAATTGAATCCAATTGAAGTCAGTTTTCGTACGACTGACAACTGTCAACATCGAGGGCCTGTACTTCTTAAAAAATTTCAAAATCAGCAATTTGATATCTTAAGCCCCACCTAATTTCACCTAAACTACGACATACTTCGGGTCGAACCAAATTCCAAATATACACAGTTCGGAAATGATCGATGAAGTGCGAGGTTGGTGAACTATTTTCGACGCGGCCGACTGTACCGTACACCTAATCGTAAATCATGACAAATAACACGCTAGCGACTAACGCGATCACAAATATTACGCAACTACGTAGAGCCACGAGGATCTTCTCGACAGCGGGAAACGCGATCGCCGGACGAAGGGAAAAGAAATCGGACGATCCGAGGGGGACGTCGTTGACGCGATCGTCAAAGGCCACCAGGTAGCGCACAAAAGTTCGTACTTTCGCTACCCAAACGAGTAACTTTCATCTGTCACGTTTCGCAATGGCCAATGGCCACCACTTCGGATTCCCCTGGGTCTCGTCCGACCGAGTCGTCCAGCGACCTTTCCGTCTCCGGTCGACGGAATGGACACGCACGTCGACGCCCAATACGCGAGCTTCCTTAGATCCTAGAAGGCCGTCCTTAAAATTAATCGTTGAGGCAGTTGCGTGTGGCAAGAGCGAAAGAATCAGTCGTTTTTATTTTTTTCGTCGATGTCGCTGCAACGCTTCGGGCGAGTCATCGTTTCGACGTTTTCATCGAGCTTCCAACGAGTCTCCCAAAATGCTTTAATCGCTTTAGGCATCTATCCTCCTCCTGAGATCTTTATGTGGCCGTGTTCAGCTCAGTTCCCTTACAAACACGCGATATATTAAGGAAAATGTGAGACTATCATATGGGATCAATTACTTGTACTAAAAGAAATCGAAAAGTCCTTAAACATTTTGTAATCCGAGCCTTAGTTACGCAGATATAAGCGGTTACATTTTGTAATCAAGTGGGTGTCACGCAAGAGCGCACCCAACGCACCCAACGTCGCAACAGTTAATTTGAAGTGTTTATATCTTGATAACGAAGCTTCAGATTACAATGTGGTACGATACTTTTTGGTTCATTTTTCTGCGAGGAATTGACCTTGATAAAAATCCTACACTTTTGTTAATATTCTATCGTGTAACGCTGGAAGTAACAATGATTTTTTTCGATTTAGCGCGTTAAAAGTATTCTGTGTTCGAGACAGGGCTTCAGGGTTTTAGGAACGTACGGTACTTTTAAACACTTAAATCAGTACTTTTTTTTGATACGGGATTTGGTTTATAATTATATTAATGAAAACAACGTTGTGAATTTTTGAAATTTAAAGTGATTTTACTGTCACGCCAAATCCTCATGAGACTATGTATCATGTTGATCACAAAATCTATTTTCCCAATTGTATGAACAATGCAAAAAATCTAAATACGAAAGGTAATAATCACAATTACCGAGTTTCTATAACGTATGCTAACTAGAATTAACTAACAAAAGTGACTTGCGTTTCTTTGACAAGTAACTGTATTGCGTATTACTTCAAGAATATGTACTTTCCATGTACACCTAAAATCCTGAATCCTTCTTTCTAAACACTCTGTAAAAGAAAAATTGCATTGCCGAACAAGAAAACGATTCACTTGTCGTTACGTTTGGAGTACAGAAAAAGTTGAATGCTCGTCATTGAGCTGAACAATACGGTTTTCTTTTAGTCGTTGATGAACAATCCTTAACTCCGTATTCTTTCTAATCTCAACCTCTCTGATGAAAGACTCGATCGCGAAGCCTGCGGAGGATCACCGTGACCTTTTCCAGACCTTAGAAACGACGGAGTGACGACTAACCGAAGATTACCGTCGCCATTAACGAGCTCAACCAGCTCACCTACCTGTGAAACTTAGGCGTACCATGCGTTTATCAGAATCGTTCCCCTAATACACGTTCGGCATCGAATCATCGAAGTTACGCCACGCGTATTCGACAACCGCGTTACGAGCACGTGGAATCCTAAATTCAGGGCGACTCCTTTAACTTCGTCGAGTAATATGCTTCTCTTACTTGCGAGACCAACGTAACATATTTCACGGGTAGGAGGTTCATCGTTCCAAAATATAAATAATAATACAACGTATAACTTAATATAAATTATAACTAGATCGTGGATGTTTACGCTGTTCTTATAGATATATAACAAGAATTGAATCTTAAGCGAAGTGTGTTTTATTTAAAACGGTATAATATGTGTATTTTTGTTGATATTTTATGTACTTTTGCATTTGTGCACATATAGTGCACAATTTTCATTTTCCATAAATGTACAAACATCCGCAGTCTAGTTATAATTATAATTCGTCTGGTTCATCATGTGTTCCTTCTGTTCGATTGAAGGACAGTTTTTCCAAAGATAGCCTGTATCGATAACTTCATTTTCCATGCGCATACTTAAAACATTAACAAATGTCGTTAGGGATGTATTATGACATTCGTTAAACTTTTAAAGAATCCTTGCTCCTACACAATCGTGTAACAGCTCACACCATCTCCACAAACAAGAGAAGCAGTTCAATCATCCCACCTTACCCTAACCTCCGCACGACCTAGTCGCAATTCATAACCATAAATACACACGTCCAAGGAGTTAGAATTCGCAAAACAGCTCCGTGGCCGGAAGTAAGAGTTCGTTTCCCTTCGACTCGTCGCCTCCCGCGTTTCCCAGCCCGGTCGTCAAACGAACACTTGAGAAGTCACCAGAGATCGACCGTGCACCATCGACCGATCGACAGTCGCGAGAGATTTCTTAGATATCCTAAAACATCGTTCCTTAAAATTACATTCTGAGGCAGTTCAGTTGGAAAGAGCAGAAGGATCAGTCGTGTCTAGCTTCGATCCGTCACCGTCGAGCAAAGTCGATCACGGATCGACTCGCCTCGGTTACGGTTCTCTCTATCGCCGTGTCCTCGTCCCTTGGGTCCCTCATAGTGCGAGGAACTTCATCAGTGCGTCGTAAATGAGTCGAGGATTGATGGTGCCGTCGGCAGTGTATCGGACACCCCTCAAGGAACCGTCGTCGTGACTAACAACCCCGTATTCCCCGACGATGAAACCGTCGGGTGTTCTCTCCTCGACCCTGTACTTCCTGTAGTTCCTACCCTCGACGACGTAGCCCACCTTGTGGCCGTCCTCGACCTCCGACGAGTTCGTGGACTCCGTGAGTATCAACTGGGGCCCGTGAGCGTTCCCGTTACTGCTCACGCTGACGGACTCGTCGATCTCGTAGTTGGCTTCGTCAGGTTCTCCGTCGTGCTCGCGATTCAGCGGCTGGCCTTCGGAGTCGTAAATTCGACTGGGTTCGCCGTAGACCTTCGCAGGCTGCGAGTAGATCTTCGCTGGCTCGGAGTACACCTTCGCTGGCTCCGAGTAGACCTTCGAGGGCTCCGAGTAGATCTTCTCTGGCTCGCTGTAGATCTTCGCAGGCTCGCTATAGATCTTCGCTGGCTCGCTGTAGACTTTCGCAGGTTCGCTGTAGACCTTGGCAGGCTCGCTGTACACCCTGGCTGGTTCACCGTATACCTTCTCAGGCTCGCCGTACATTTTCGCTGGCTCGCTGTACAGCTTAGCTGGCTCGTTGTACGGCCTGGACGCCTTGTAGTTCTTCGTTGACTGACTGTAGCCCTTTACTCCAGGGCGATTGTAATGAGAAGTATCGTAGTGTCTGCCAGCCTTCCGACCCTGAGCCTGAAGACGCTCCGATTGAACCTCCATGGGCTCCTCGTTGAACTCTTTCGACTCTGCGTTCTCCTCTGGGAGCTCGTAGTTCTCCTCGGTTGGCAGAGTGATCATGTCCTCGGGCTGGTTATGCGAGTCGGAATTGGCGTGACGTTCAGCGACGGCTGGCGTGTGCCTGTTCACCGGTCTGGGTGTCACCGAGCTGTGACCTTGCCAGCTGGTGCTCGGGGAACCCTCGTCGACCGAGAACTCGCTCCTGTTAGACTCGGACACGATGTTGTTGAGTTCCTCCGTTACGAAACTAGAGGAAGGCGGTGTTGTCGTTGTCGTAGTGCTGGCCATGGTCGTCGTCGCCTTTATCGTCGTTGTAGCTATCGTTGATGGGCTAACAGTCGATACTTTCGGCGTGGGAGCTCTAACCGTAGCATTGTTAGGTTCTTTTGTGGTTTCCTTGGACGAAGAGCCGCTGGAAGACGGTTGTCGAGCGACGACCGTGGCGTCGGCGTTGTCGTAATGCTCCACCCTGACCTTGTACGGCGTGGCTTCCACGGTGGATGTCACACTGACACCTATCACCTTTTGTCGACTCACAGGTTTGCTCGACGGGTTGCTGGTAGCGTTTGTCCTTGACGGGGACTTCTCTTGAGACCCCACCGACGTGATTGTCGTCGACGAACTCTGCGGCGTCAACCGCGTCGAGGATATATCGCTGGTGGTTCCCAGCTCATCGATCAACGACGCTAGGTTCTGCTGTCTGTTCTCCAGCGTTTTGTGACTGATAGGATAGAACCGAACGACCTCCTCTCGACCACTCGAGTTCCGCGCCCTGGAGACGATCTGCTTGTTGGCAGGATTCCGCGAGATTCGGTAGATCGACGCCTCGTGCTGGTGGGATTCCGCTGTCGCGCTGTCCGCGGCCGATGACGCCGCGTGTCCTCCGCGTCTGAAGCCTCTGCGTCTCTGCGGCGGCGTGGCCATGGCTCCGTTTATGAAGACCGACAGGAATTCCGTGCCCGCGAGTATATCGTTCCTCTTCGCTGGAGCGCCGGGTACTTCGTCCCACACCAGTGCCGCCTGCAGCAGTACCTGGAATATGTTTCATCGGTCAACGCAATGCGGAAACTGTTTCGGGTGTTATGGAATGGGTATCGTGGCAAGCATTATTCTAGGGTTACGGTTAAGGTAATATATGTTTTATGGACTCATCGCGGGATTATGTTTATCTCATTTTACACTCTTCGTTCTGTAGTGGTTTTAGTGGATAATAAGGTCTTTTATGTGACAGTCTGCCTTTTATAGTTATGGAGAAGTTGTACAGGGCGTGGAAGAACACGTGAGATTCACTTTGGTGATGGATTGGGAAGGTACGAACAATGAAGAGAATTTATTTGGGCATTCAACGTTTCCTAGAGATGTAGGTATTTTCTTTTTTATAAATCAAGAAGTTTCGATCACATACTGAATCACTGTCTAAATTAATTTGGAAATGGAGATAGTTCGTGAAATAGTTCGTCATTTTTACTTGATATTATTATTCTATTGCTACGTATAAAGTTATAATTGCTGAATTAAACATTCGAATTTTGAGGAATAGATTTAATACAGTATTTATATTTCTGGAGGAGGTATCTTATTATTTCGTGTTACTTTCTTTTATGCTTTCTATTTTACGTTGTAGCAACAAGAATTGTAAAACTCGTATGCGTAAATTGATTAGTATACATATAGTTCATACCTTTCTCATGATGGTGAATAAAAAGAATTTATTTTACTACTTCACAGTCGAAATCTTGCGACTACCATTTTCATTTAGACGTTATTCATTTAATTATTCTATTAGTTCGTTTTCTACGTAGACAAATGTAAACAACAGAAGAATGTTAGAGATTTTCTAAATTCGTAAAATTTTAAGGTGCGTCAATAAATGTTTTAGGACGCAATTGATAGAAACAGGATTAACTTTCTTTTTTCGTCGAGTGAAAGGAATGCTTAGATAGAAAATTTTAACCTTTCCATATTATCTCATGTGTGGCTTAAACCCGGAAAATGGAGACGGCATCTGTTAGTGTCATCGTATTTTAAAGGGATTTCACGGTTTTATCATTGAATAATAAAATTTTATAATACAAGAAGGGTATTCCCGAATTTACGATTGCTCAAGTTTTGCTTTTATACAAAAGCTGTTATATTTAATTATTACATTTGTTCATTCAATTTTCACGTAATATCCAATTTTAAAATCCCAATAATACACTGTGAGAAGCTTTTTAGCAAAAAACGATCATGTCCGATAATGGAAACGTTTCACGTTCAGATTCTTCCATGAAAAAGAGGTTAAGAAGTAAGATCAAGGTAGCAAGTACATGAAAATGTGACAACTAAACTGGGAGCTATAATGCTGCACGAAATTATTAACGAAGTGTCGTCGAGCGAACCGGTTATTTCTGAAATCGACCAGTCGCATTGTGCCAAGGGTCGGTTCATGAAGTGTTTAACTTACGTTCACGGAGTGTCTAATTTACGTGATTCGGGAGGGATCAGTGGAATAATCAGTTCGAATCGGTGGAACGCGTGCATCAAAAGTAATAAACGCCGCGTTTCAAGTACGTGTACCGCGTAGTATGAAACTTCAACAAACTGTTGCTGGACCGTTAAAGCCATTTGGAGTCGGTGAACAAGTTTTTAAGGACTTTATGTTCCGAGCACAGGCGTAGCTGGTGTAGAACCTCGATTATTGTACGAAAGCTTAGTTCAGCGGACACTGTAGGCAAGTGGAGGAGATGGTCACTAAGAATGAAGAAGCTATGGCTGGACTATGAGTAGTTTGGGGATATTCTGAGTGGGGTTGTTACACGTTGGATTGGTTGCCTCGATCATTGCAAAAATTTTTAGCTATGACTTCTTGCAATAATCGAGGTTGCAATTTTTGACACTGTTATATCTTTTTCCATGAGTTCGATGTTAATAGATTCATGAGTAAATCGCGAGTAAAGCACTTATTGTTGATTTAAAATTGCGATATAATTGTCGTATGTTCATCTAATTGTGTTTAATAGATAGTATTATATAATATGTATTATATGAATAATAGTAGTGTGAAGTAGTGGACATGTTACACACTTCAGGAATGTAATTGCATTATATTTATTTAAAATTTGAATAAAATTCAGGAGTCCAGTGTAATTCCTTGGCTAGTGGTCTAAAAGTCTGACAATGAGCTACGCCACTGGCACGGAGGGAACACGGAACACGTCGGATTGCGTTTAACTTTTAATCCGTGAGCAAACGATAAAATGCCTTCGCGTTTGTCCGTCCTGGATACACGAAGGTCGCGCCAGGTGCATTCGAGCAATTTATAAATTACGTTACAGCCGCTGTAAAGTCTCTGAAAGGGCGCAGCTTATTACAACCAGGAAGGGGGAGGGAGGCCTCGGCTCGTGTTTCTGCGATGTCACCTTGTTATCTTCTGAAACATCTTATTTCCTAGCTCATTCGAAACTGTCGGCCTTTGCTGAGCGTTCAAATCGTACGTTCGTTAATGGAGTAGTGATTATCTCTTAAAACGAAAAGCATCATCGCTGGAATATACGATTTATTTATTACTAAGGGTTTCGAACGTTCTGGTGCTTAGTTATTTATCAAACTTTAATTGTTCTAATCGAAGATTTCTGTTTTCCCTTAGTGCAGAAGTTCAGACATGTAACAAGCCACCGTTTTAAATAAATTTCAAACATATTTCAAATGTAAACATGTTTCCATTAAATGTATTCAATTAATCTATAAAAATAATCTACTAAAATCGATACGATAATACCGAAGTTAACAAGCATAATTTAAAATAAAACCAACGTTTTCCATTTTCGATTTTGCAAAATCACTTCCTGTCAATCTCATTACTCCGATATGAGAGTCATTGCCCAAATTTATTATATTAAATACTCGCGCAAGAAAAACGTGTTAACAGGGTATTCGGAGTTATGGCTCCATTTTAAATTTGCAAACAGTAGTTCGCGTCATATGTTCTCGAGATGCGATAATCGAAAAAAGCGAGAGGATCGTCGTTGACGTGTCGGTAGGCACGACAGGTGCGAAACACGTTAAACACAGCGTGAAGCGTTCAGTGTTGCAATCAATATTCATGTATTCGAGTGTTGTAAATTAAGCTAAGTGACAACATCGTCAGCGTGACTTTGACCGTGGAATTTTGGAGCCTACTTGACACCGATCACCTGTGGTAATGGAGTCAAAGAGCGATTCTTAATAAACAATCGTGGATGCACATTAATGGAATATGAATCGACACAGTTGTTCAAGATCTTTTCAACTTTGATTAATACATGGAGTATACCGAAAGATGATCAAGTCATTGAATAAAATTTATCGCGTTCGTTTTCCTTACTTTATCTGTAAACTGATGATAAAAGGACAAATGGCTATCAAAGCGCAGGATCGGAAAGTAAAACGAATCGGTTGGTCGTGCTGACGCAACGACCGTCGGCGACCTTCCGTAAGATTGCAAAAATCCGATTCAGAGCGCTTTACGGCGAGCCCAGTGCGGGACGACAACACTGAAAAAAACAGCAGTAAAACCGAGGTCCAGAGGTATGAGACTCTTTAAATTATTAACGGCACGGCGTCCCGCGCTTTTTCACTGGGAATAAACATTCTTCCCTGCCGCCAGTTCGTTGTCTTCCAACCACGTCGAGGATCACGTAATAACGACATAAATTAAACCTTTATGCCCCGTAGAAAGCGAGCTGTTGTGTTCACGAAGATTCGCGAAATCTCGGAGCTTTTATCGAAACGAAGCATTTGTGGAGCTCCGAATAAAGAGTCAGTCGAATTGATTCGAAATAAAGTCTTCCTTGATTGAGTCTTCCATGAATTGCGACATAAGCATTCGATAGTTAAATAAAATATAATTCACACTTGAATGAAAGATAGGACGGACTGTAATATAGGTATCACACACGATCAGTTTATATGAAATTACAGTGTGTAATAAATACTGCATTAATAACGATCACGGAACTTTGTTTTACAGTTGAATAAAACTTGAAAGCACCAGAAACATCGATAAACGTCGACACGTTTTTATTAGCAGTTTCGCAATGCTTTCCACCTGTTTATATGAAAGTGATTATTATCAGAAATTTGAAAGTACTTAGCTCTTAAACCTGAACGTAACACTATTTCATAACTTAGTGGTAATAATATAAACTTTCGATACTGCACTGTACATTTCTCTCACATCACAGTTTATCAAACAGTATCCAAATCCGAGACTCGATTTTTGAATAAAAGAAATAACAACTTTAGAAAAAGAAACCTATAAGTATTTTGTTTACATGTTTCAGCCAAACGAAATGTAGACTTCTTTGTGTGCGTGTAAATATAAATCTTAAAGTAAAAACTAAAAAACAGATGTTTAACTGGGATAACCATAAGAAAAACACGAGCAGAGACGACTCGAGTGATAAGAATAATTACTGACAAATTTCTGGAGTCTTTGGAATTATCGATGAACATTCCAAGCATCTTCGATCCTTATTATTATACATTTATTTTCCACTTTGCCAATCATTTGCAGTAAATGTTTCATTCGGTCTCTTCCGATACTTTCTTCTTACGGTAATTGGAGCGAACAATTTGCATGACGTCAATAGAATTCTTTAAACATTATGTCTGCTTCTTCCTTATGGTAAATTCTTAAATTTCCGCGAGCACGACAGATAACAAAAATTGGTCCCATTCGTCGTTAAGATTACAGTAATTCTGCTAAATTATAAGAGTCGATGCGATCTGTAGATACCATTAATTTTATAAAATCTCGGCAAGATGGTAAATATAGATATTTCTGATTACTTCGAATTGTATGTTGTGTGGTATGTCCGGAGGTATTTATGATAATCCTTCGATCGGTTAACAGTTGAACAACCTTGAATATAGGAGCACAGGAACGCGGAATTTCAAGTAAATGCAAGGTAGAAATGATCGCATCGATTCAATGGTGAAACGGATCGTTTATGATGACTGTTGTAACATTATCCTCTAGGGTATATCTTGACTTCGTCGTTGGTTATAGTCGAAATTAAAATTCATTTCTTATTATTTGTGTCACAAATTATACTGCGGGCCCACAGAAATTACAAATTATTTAAGTTTGATTATAGAATAATTACCCTTTCACTATACCGCAGCATTCGATACCCAGTTATTTTGCACGGTGTATTTATTATAATCCACTGACAACGTACAACTCAATTTCCAATAATAAACCGATTGAAAAAGAAAATTGGAACCTGGAGGCATTTTTCAGTAAATTATCAATAATTATTATATACTTATAAATATCTTAAAGTAATAATGTAGGTAGTCGTTCGTGATCCTTCGAGCATAAATATTAGTTGAACACTTTCGTGAATATTAAATTTATTCGGTGATTAAGTAAAAATTTCTTTTTTAATTATGTACAAAAAAAAAAATGTAGAAAATGAAAGTTAGCAGTACAAGAAGTAGATGAAATGAATGCTAAAATGAATACAAAATTATAAAAAAGATAAATGAGAAAACATCGAAATTTGTATTTATTTTGTACAGTGTTTTTAATGTACAGTTGTCAAATCAGTACCAACTAGAACGGGATATTCAATCGGCGATATCCAAAATTTTTATAGCCACTTCAGGTTCCGAATAACATAAACAAGCGAGATAATATGAATGCGAATTCCTTTTTGCCGTCTGTGAACGGACGCATGCGTTGTCGTATTTTTCGAAGATAGGAGAAATGGAGTGAAAAAGGAGCAAAGAGGTGAGAACGTGCAATGTGGGTACTCCGACAGCTACTTTATGATGCTCTAGGCTACAATGTATTATTCACCTGTGAATTCTTCAACGACGTCGTTTACACTGAGAGAAATACCACAGGAGGGGTCTCGAGTATACATCCAACTCATTCAAGTAATTTCTGAGACTTGTCGGACACCGATATTATTCACATAGATCAACGTTCCTCCTAATCTTCGTTAGTTATGAACACTTTTATCCTACAAAATTAAAAAATTATAAAATCTCGTAGGCGTATTGATTAATCAGAATTTATTTATTTTTGTAGAATCCTGTTAGAATCAATAGCGACTTTTGTTTGAGAATCGGGAGTTAAGAGTGTTGTCAATTTATAATTTCAATGTGATTGTAATATTTGTTGGATCTAAAGATAACTTATTACTCAAATGATATAGGACTCATCTTATATATGTTTGCAGTAACGCGCGTAGTGTAGGTTCGTTTCACTGAAGGAAATTTCCGAATTATCGTTCGCATGATTCGATGCTCATAAATTTGTTTACCGCATCGACGCGGGGAGAGGAGAATCGTTTAATCGAAGAAAATTAAAGGGCATGCTTGGCAGAGGCGAGATTAATATCACAGCCGGTGAATTCCGGGGTTCACCGGAATTAATAATCACGAGTTCGGCTCGTGCTCCCATAAATCGTGCGCACGCAAGCGTGCATACGCATGGGAGATATTTGCTCGATTTACAAAGTGGCCAGCAGCGTTTAAGCCAGCCAGGACTGGTCTAGAACGGTTTCCTGTTGAAAGGAGAACGCGTATCACCTCGGATGAGGTCACTCGGTGCGCCCACTTATTACCCTTGCAGATGGCTCCCATTCGCGACGCGCGTTATTTTTCCAAAACTCGTAAAACGACGACTTTTTTCAATTACCACCTCCACCAGATTTGATGCAGTAAACGAAATGATCGATACATCGAGCAGTTTTCTAAAGCGATGATCATCAAGGACAAAAACATTCGTTTGATCATTCAAAGTCCTTTTGCACTTCTAAATTCATTCTGCAATTTTCGTACAATAATATACGTAGTTTAGTAATGGTGATAGTGATAGTAATAAGTACATGATTTCAAAAAAATTTTTTTAAATCGTTAACGATGATTCGCTTTTATGTGCAGTCTATTAATTATTCCTGGAAGTGTTCAGAAATGTTCAGGTCAGTAAATCGAGTTATTATTGTGAATAGTCTAAAATCTACGATAACATTAAAGAACGTTTAATACATTTTCCTCTTTCTAAAACATTTACCCATAAAAATTATTAAAAGATTTGTTAATTTATTGAGAAACGTAATAATAAATTTAAAGAATAAACAGAGTATTATAATTAAAATGAACTTTTATTCGATCAATTGCCAACTTCATCTTCGACATTAATTCTGTAGCATTCCATTAATACCGAGACAGGAACCTTGCCAGTGACCTTCTGCGATGATTTCGTTTAAATAGCACCACAGTCATTGCTATCCGATCCAATTAAAGTCACTTCGTCGACAGGTGTCCGAGGATAAACGCTTTTTCAACGATTATCTACATGATAAATCGATCAGTACGGGACAGATACCGAATTTGGCTCATGCTGTCAGGTTTCTTTAATCGTGTAACATCGCATTTGTGAAAATGATAGACGTTCGCTTTATTCTCAGTCAGACGTTAGCAACGGTACGGTCGAAGATTGAAATAATTCACGAACTCGATGTAAAATCAGAATTGCAAAATATTTTTCTAGTAGCTGGTTGTCCAAGGTTAGTAAAGAATCGAATGATTTTTATAATATTGCATGGATCACGTACGGTATAAATTATAGATGATAAAATTTATCATTGAATCTTTGATGTCTCAACGCAATACCTATTACATGTGATGCGATCTCAAATAAATTAACAACAAATCTGAATAATAACTAAAAATTAAAGATCCCATGTCTTGCAATTTTTGCCCATCAGAAAATATAACCTTCATTATTTCATTCCTTGTATTTGCATTCCTCGTCTGTTAAAGGTATGCAAATTTCAGAATCTATATATCAGTAGCCATAAATGTGTTGTTTACAAATTTTTCGGTTTAAATTGTTAAAATTAGCCATCAGACGACGTCGTTAACGGAACACGAGTACGATCGAGTCGTTAAACGCGAATGAAAGAATTTGCGTGGGTACCAAAACATTGTATTGGAGCGAACAGATATATCCGTACGTTATAAACAATATGCAGGTGCGGCGATTTTAAACACAGCCTCGTCACCGTGAAGGAATCGTGGTTTTTTGAAGAGTGCGAATGAGCTCAGCGGTGCAGGACGTCGGTATTACGTGTATTCGATGAAAATAGATTAGACAGTAGCTATTAGATAGTAAGCTAGATTAGATTGTTTTGTAGGGAACATGTGTCACAGCTAATTGCATATTGAAATACTTATACAGGATACGCGAACAGTTTTTAAATAAACTCCAAGTAATTCGAAATCAACTCATCATGGAGGTACTGCAATTTTTCCATTTTCCAAGTCACTCGTCAGGAAAATTTACGAATTCAGACAAGAAATATTCTAAAATGGAAATTTAAAGTATACTGTCGTTAGAAACTGATCAAGATTAGTAGTTAACGTAGTCAAAATATAAAATTATTTTAATTCGTATAATTATAAATTCGTTTTCGTTTCGAAGAAATTCGAAGAATACCTGGACAATGGTAATAATTTTTAATGATCATTCCAGAATTTCTCTACAAACAAATTATTTTCCGCAAGCGTAGTGGTCACTTAACTTCGAATTATTTTTTCTGAGGATGATTCAGAAATCAAAGGTCAACAAATGGAGCTCTGAATTTAATTTTAAATACAAGTAAATATAGGACCTTCCAAACAAAATTCTAAATTGTACACACGAAGCAGAATAGTTATACTATTAAAATTCATAAAAAATCGGTTCGCGTTATTTCAAGTACGTTTAACATTGATGCAATCGAAAGCAGTAATGTAGTTACGATACTGTACGATACGAGGGAAGATATGAATGACGATTCACAGGTGCGGCCGTTTTAAAGGCAAACTCATCGCGAAGGAATCACGGATTTGAGAAGATGCAAGTGGGCGCAAGTTAACCTGATGCTGTCGCCCCCGTTTCGATGTGTGTTTTAATGTCTTGCTGCGTGTAAAAGTAGTCGTCTGACCCACTTATACGTGACCAGCCTGAAGACGGACAACAAACTGTGCCAGACGTAATAATTCAAGATCCTTTACTCCACTTTACTATATACATGAAAAAAAAAAAAAAAATTGAGTGCATTAGATTCGAGTCACGCCTGACCAAGTTCGTACCCGGCAATTATTTTCCTCTCTACATGGTATTGGTCGCTACACTAAGAGTCCAAGTTATTAATAGAATCCGGATGTTAGGGATCTGTGACAAACGTAAATGTGGAAAACCCACGCAGAACGTGTATAAAAGGCATATACTTCTAAGAAATAATATATTTATATTCGGTAGTTTTAAAGAATATTCTGCATACGTTTTACATACGTTATCCATATCGGTATCCGTCCGTAAATGCACGAAATTCGTAATCTACTTGCCATTGCTCACACTTTGCTACGTGAAGAGGTCTAGGTTACGACTAGATTAGCCATAGATTTGACATCGATTATTGTTTACAAAGAGTATGTTATCGCCGTTAACAGGCTCTTGGTTAAAAGAATACAGGATTGATCCAAGTTGGGACATATTTTTCAAGAAAGACAATAAACGCTCGCGTCTCTTTCTCATCGGCGTTGTTTATTTCTGTCGGGGCTGACGCGTCCGGTTTCTTGGCCGGCAGACGTGCCGACGTAAAGCACGTGATCGAGAAATCGTTCGACTCTGCCGTATATGCGAAGTAAATGACACGAGCGTATCAGGTTCTGAGGAATCTGCAAAAGAGGCCAATCAAGGTTGCGACTGGGCGCGGTGCGCAACATCCGTGCAAACGTGCACACCGGGCCTTATCCCTTCCCCGTATGTGGCCCGATCGACTCGTTCCGCCCAATGTTAGCGAGTCTTTTCGCCTAATTGCCCGCTGCGTGACGCACTGTCCGTCAACGATCGCTTTTGTCCTGACAGCTACCGAACGACTATGGTCTCGTTCCGTTCTGGTCCCCCGAGGTGCCGTGTCCATGACGCTGCACATTCTGCTGCTGTCAAGGTCAACGCTTTAATTCGGTCGTTGATTCTTTGTGGTGGAAAAGCGCCGGCTGAGTAATTTCATGTCGCTAATAACAATTTGTTAGGACATAAATTACATTTGCATTCGTAATAACAAGAAAAGTGGTATAATATTACATAAACAAAATTCTCAAGCAATACTGTATAATGGACGTAATGATACTACATCTTCCGGCCTACAAGTTTATTTCAGTAATAAATAATTGTAATTAATTTTATTTAATGTATAGGATATAGTTTTCTTTCAAATACTTCTAATTTAAAATGAATTCCAGAAATATTCTCACTGTTCTAACCATAGTGTCTTAACATGATTTTTGTTGACAAATATCATGCATCATACTTTTATTTGAGTATAAACATTCTAATTTATGTATCAGATATTTTAATGTAAATGTTGTACTTTAATAATAATAATTAGTACATGGAATACAATGTAAGTATCAAAACAGTTAAAAGAATATTTTTTATAATAAAAAGACTTCCATTAGCATGATGTACTTGGTACTTAGTCATTCAATATTTCAACTTCGTAAGTGTTGGTTCGAACATGACTTAGAAACATGAGTCGAAGCGTTGTAAATAATGTAGTGTTTACGTTGAGATTTACAGTATCAATTAATAAGCATCGGAGTCTCGTTGCAACAATGGTAAATTGTTCGATTTGCACGCCGATTGCGCAGGGCTCTCGAGTATTCCCACGCCACTTTTGGAAAAGACCGTGGAATTATGATCGGTGCAACACTAATCACGTTCCATTAAATGAACACCCCGCTCGATATAACGCTGCTTTATATTGAACATCGCTTATGCAAACGCCATAGCAAACATTCCTGTAGCAATAATCCGTATTATTGAGCAACATCGATAATATTATTGTAACGACGTGATGCAAGAAGACTTGGAAACTTTATTTAAAAAAAAAAATCAGAGTCGCAAACTTGAAGTGTCGTTACAACAATTTGCCACTGAAAGTGTTAGATAATTTTCTATTAATGATTCATAACTAAAAAGTTTCAGTGTATCCTAATACAATGGTTCAACAAATTTTTGGAAGAAAGGAAGAAAGGAATTGTAATTAAGAAAAATTTCGAAACAATATTATTAATGGAGAATCACGTTTTAAATTTTCCGTCCCACTTTACATTTTGACTTTTAAAACAAAAGATATTCTTCAAATATAAATACGTAAAAGTAAAGTAAAAAGTTGAATCATTTGTATATACTCTTCATTCTGTCAGTACACAAAGATCTGCAAAGTGTGCATCTCTGTTAATAAAAAAAAAAAATAAAGTCCCAGCCTCGAAGTGCTTCAGCAATAGCCTGAGATAACAGGAGTCAGACATTTTCTTTTTAATGCGTTAACGCTAAGACTCTTCAGTGGAACATAAAAGCTTGGTGTAACCTGTTGAGAGCATTCGATGGTGTCGATTAAGTTTATGATTAAAATAAGGTAGCCAGAGCTACGATTGGACAATAATCGCTTCTTAAGCACCGCGTTATCTAAATTTTGTCACAACATTCCAGTCACTACATGTAGAAAATGCGTGAAATTTACAACTCAATGAAAAAGAGTGCAACTTAATAGCACCACGTTAAATACAAAACAAGAATTAGCTTGCTTCGTAGACGCCTTCGTTTAATTACAGAACCTCGTGTTTTATTTACCTGACACGTTTACCTGCTTTCTATCTACGATCGTACTGTTTTTCTGCGAATGCGAAATGTGCAATAACTTTCTGGCTGAATCATTCTCCTTCCCTCGGTCGTGTCGGAGTGCTCTCACTAACGAGATCATAATCGTGTGTATTTTTTTCTAACCGTGATAAACAATGTCACGGTGGAGTTGTTAAGCAGTTTGTCGGTGTAATTAAGTGGCCCATAAACCTGACTTAGTTTGAAGATGGAATGCTTGCCCTGGGATAACTATCCTTCTAAACCAGTGCTTCTCAAAATGTTTTGGCTATGCAGTGGGTGAAAGGAGTTTCGTAACTCGCCTACTTTATCAATTCTCAGGTGATGTTTTTCATTCTGATCTAGTTTATCTGGCTTCAACTGTTTCTCAATTCATTTACCTTTGAACGTTTTCTGTAGTTGATTTTCTTACTAATGATACATCGTAAATGAATTGTTACAATTTTAATATGGTCTCCTCTTAAAAGCACTTTCTTTTTTCAAGAGTATTTCTCATAGATCTTCAGGTTTCGGAAATAATTCTTCATCTCACCTTACATAAATTAACAATTAACAATTATGTGCTTTGATTGTTCTATCTTTTATAATTTTTAATTAATAGAGAAAATCCAAAAATTAAATGGCCACAAACGATTAAAATACTTTTTACAAAGAAAAAAAAAATTGTATATGGATCGAATAAAATGCTCGACTCATATGTAAGCTGTATGACCTGTTCTAACTCAAAGATTAACCACTCTGAATTCATAAATTCCCGCGTGTATGTATCATTTGAAACCGTGCACGCAGTAACGGAGGGGTTTGTCATCGATAAAAGTAAGGGTCAGTTTTCAATGTCTCACCAGCGAAAGTTTAACTAGCATGCGTGTACGCCTGGCAATGCTTACACAATGCACAGTGGCGTAATTTCGTACTCGGGGACACCGTAATAAATGTTTCAGTCCTCCCACACTCCAGTTCTATATAATTTACGTAAGGTGTGCGGGCGCGCTTTATACAGACAAACTGGAATGCAGTAGTTACGACTGGGTTCTTGTTTGTTTCGGTGAAAAAGTCGACTTTCTTAATCGTTGAAATAATAATTTAATATTATTCACGTATTCCACAATCATGAGAAAATCAAAAGAGAAAAACTGATATTAATCGTCGTATTTGCATGATAACCTTCATAGATTAAATATACAATAAATTCGATTTTTTCCATTTCTTTTTTCAATATCTGGATAACATTTTTCAAGTAACGCCGTGTTAAACGATACTATGAGACCAATTTTTGTTTGTTTGAAGGTTCAATAAAACATCATGAAAATTTTCAGACAACTCATCGTAGAATGCATTTACAAAGAAATTTCTGAAAATATCTTTATTTGGGTCCATTGCAGTGTTGCACCCCTTCAAATTTGAAGTTAGAACTACCAGAAACCCTTTATATAATTAGTAGATAACATTCGTCCAATCTCGTAACACCGATCACAGCAAACCCGTCGCATCGTCGACAAACCGCGACGAACACCTACGCCGCTCCACGGAACCATCGATCAAACCGAAAACGAACAACGTCACTGAATCACGCACAGGGTCGCATGACCTTTCGCTCGGGCTGCAATAGGTCGCGCGAAGTGTGCCGATGAGCGCAAACATCGTCGTGGCGACGAAAGGCCGTCTCGTTTCGGG
Source organism: Hylaeus volcanicus (assembly GCF_026283585.1). Taxonomy (NCBI): domain Eukaryota; kingdom Metazoa; phylum Arthropoda; class Insecta; order Hymenoptera; family Colletidae; genus Hylaeus; species Hylaeus volcanicus. Next base: position 24,386,088 of record NC_071980.1, read on the forward strand.
ACTATTTTCGTTACACGAAAGCGACCAACCGGAGTAGATACGATCTTCCGATACGACGCATTTAAGGACAGAGGTGAAAACGTTTACGTACATTCTTTCTCCGGTATTGGATAATCGCGAGGTCACGAACCGGGACCAGGACTGACGAAGCCAGGAGCGCATCTACCTTGAGACCGACGAAGCCTCGACTTAGGCCTGCACGTGAAAGGGGGCACGAAATAGCTCCTTGTTTGATCATTTTTGCAATTTTATTGCTATTTGAAAGCAGGCTGGAGAGATAGTTTTGATTCTTGAAGAATGGCTCGGTTCGTGTGCAAATAAGTGAAGTGGGTATGTCCGTGGTCAGACATGTGTGAAAGATACGAAAAATATAGAAGGAACACTTCCAGCGTACAAACTAAAAGTGCATTACGATGAATGACAATGTATGACAATGCATAACAATGCATGACAATGTATGACAAGATATGTTGATGTATGAGAATAATGGCGTATGAAGATATGTGACGATACCAAACGAATATATGACAATATATGGCTCTGCTTTTCGATGTAGGACACTGTATGGTAATATATGACTGTGTATGACAAAATATACGAAGTTGTATGCCAATACACAAATGTATAGCGATACGTGACAATCAAAAACACTGTATAACAACATACGGCGATGTATGATAATGTATGACAATATAAAACGAATATATGACAATGTAAGGCAATGTATAACGACGGATAAAGATATATGGCTATGTATAATGGTGTCTGACGATGCATGACGATACCACTTACACATTTTCCATGCATCCTGCATTTACGCATGAATTCCGCACACGAGTATATATTCCGATTGTTTGCATATAAAATATCAATCTGCATAAGCACCCGCAGTCTGTAAATAACTATCTGCATATCTGATATTGCAGTGGTTATTCCGCATTGCAAACGTGCGTACACGATGCTCAATCATGCTATATTAGAGAAGCATTAATAGCAAGTAATTCAGCATTATCTGAATAATTTTAGGAGAAACATCATACAAAATACAAATTGTAAGATCCTCTTCCAAGATTCTTAGGATTGAATCCCTAACTACGAAACGGGGTAACTGATCTAATACCTTACTCCAGTTGCGTTACAGCGATAGAAAGTTGCGATTGTTATAGCGCGTCTTCCCCTCGACGAGAATGCATCGAAGAGGAACGCTAATAGGAGAGGAACAATAAGAGAACAAATATTTTTATAGTGACAACTAATGTTTGCCTTTCATAAAACATATTATAAAAGGTACTGACTCTTCGAAGCAATCCTTATATAATCATCACATGTCGAAAAGTAGTCTTATATAATTTGATGTCGCCTGGAGCTGTAATATTGTTCTAATCTACTTGTGACCTGACGATTATAATATTTCGAAGAACATCTACAGGTCGAAGTAGACATCAAATTATTTAAATGAGCGTTTTTCTTAATCCTCTGTTGGCTTATCGAAACACCGAGTCGTCGATGACCAGCTAAAAATCCAGAATCTTTCCAAGTGTCCTGGTAGAAGAAACTTGAAAAAGTTTAGGTATTCTCTTGAATTCTTAAACCTAGCGTTTCTACTTTCAGAACAATCTAAATCTCTCTTATTTTTTGAGAACATATATCAAGAACATGTTCCTGAAGAATATATGCATATAGTCGAAATATTGAATCGAGTACGAATTAACTTACTGTACTTGCTCTTATCTCCTAACAGCAACGCATTATTGTCTCGGATTAATTAGCTTCAGGCTCTGAAAACTTTATATCCGCCACTGGACGAAAGGAGAAGCGTTCCTTTAATAATGTAACGAATAGCCATGTGAAAAGTATTCGGGACATTGCGCGGCCGAGAGGCGCCTAGTATCGGATACATCATCCTAATGACTTCCTTATGCGTGGGCGGGTGTTTGGATTCTTCAGCGGGGGGCCTGGCGACCGTGGCAACGCGGTGACGACGTTTTCGACGCCTGGCGCCAAGAAATTCGATTTGTCTTGGACTTTCGTCATCGAGTCGAGGGAGCCCGAACTCAAAGCAATATACATATTCATTTTCACGAGGAGAGTTTACGAGGATTATAAGTCGAAAACGAGAAATGCTCGTATTCTGGCCAGAGTGAATTATGGCGACTAACAATTGCTAAACGAAAAATAAAGTGGGAGGAAATGTGCGTTGCCCAACAGAAAACGTAGTCTTTATTCTTGGAACGTGGAAGAAAATAAGGGTTGCTCAAAAGGTAGCAGCAGTGCATGATATCATTACAGGTACTGTAATTTCAATGAAACCTACAGTAACATCCTAATTAATGATAATTGAATTTGAACCAAACGTAAAGGTGCAACGACACGAATAAAATATCGTTTTCGATTAAAGGTCATAACCTGATTAAACATGAACGCAGTTTCCTGGGATGAACTGGCACTGGGGTGAACTTGTTAATTCGTCCAGTAGTGATTCAATAATAAAGAAATCCACGATTAATCTCGGACACCAGCGGGAAGCCGCGACGACTTCATTACAAGGCATTATAGGCTCATCAAGTAATTACTCGCGATGCGGTTTTGCGTTACACCGGTTGAACGAAGGTTAATAAATCGTCCAGTCTCGATGCGCGTGTTCATGCACTCGTGCGGCGTGACTTCGTTGCACAGAATATGGTCGCAACGGGGGTTATTATTAACGTCGTTCCTTGTTTATAATTCGTGAAACGCGGGACGATAAACGATTGCCACGACCAACAACACGAAACTTCTCGCGCGAATACTTCGGGAGAAACGATACGGAAACTTGGGGGTTACGCCATCTTTGTAGCTGAGTAGGTCCAGAAACTTCCTTTTCTATGAAGTGCATCCTTACGAATTGAGATATCTCAGGTTTCATTCGACAAATCTTAGTAACGATCATGCCACCCTTGTAGGGAATCAAATATCGAACAACCTAATGGAGTTGTGGCTTGATAAGTGGCTTACGTAGCGATAAGTAACGGATCAAGTGGCAAGTAAGTCTTGTCACCTTGCATTAATTCAAGGTATTATGACAGACACATTTCTAATCTCGAATTTTCTTTTCCTATCATGCTTAACTATATCCTGAAGTGGTTCGTTGAAATAAATGCTAGTTTTTTAGACAAATGCTGAAACCTCGTAACAAAAATTAAAATTCGTGTTTGAGGCAGATGTTTATGAGAAAGAATGTCAGCAATTTTCATGGTTCACGTGGCTTTAGAACTAGAAACTAGACTTAGATTTCATTTACGACAACGAATCAACTAGGTCTAACGACATTTGAATTTCAATGTTTAAGGCTAGTTTGTATGTAAATGACACGCCAACTAGCTTTAACGTTCTACATTTATTGATACCTGTTGGACAGAGTAGTTTGTGTCTGGCTACGTTCAGAAAGTATTTATGCCAATTGCGACATTTTCCTGGAACCGTTTAAGTAATAATGCGATTAGTTTACATGAGATTAATCTGTAATTAAGAGAGAGTATGCCTCCTGATTATAGTAATTGCAATGACTCGTCTAGCAGTCTTACATAGGACAACATTTCGTAGGTCACATGCTCCATATCAAAAGTATCGATTTATTATTCTTATCGCCCATTTATTGTTCTATGATTGGCGTCCATCCATTTCTTTGTTATACTCATAGTAAGAGGACGTAGATTAAATAATGGTTCTTATATTTCTATCTAAAATCGTACTACTTTATATTTAAGCGAGTATTGCTGTACAATTTTGTCGCATGTGATTGTACACGAAGGGCCTAGCCTTACGAGGAATGCGGAAGCGACATGTAGCCTTTCAATGCCAACAGGCTCCCCACACCTGACCTAGACAATTTATAAGAAATCCATCTTTTCACTATCTTACGATGTGTTACGGGAGAGTTGTCGTAACTCTTGCACCGTATTCTTAAAGTACTCTGTGATGGAAGAGTCTCCGTGTACATGGCAAGCGTATAAAACCTTATTAAAAATAAATATTCCACGTCTTCTTAGTGACGCTAACTAGAAAATAATTATACCGTTTATACTTCTACACAACTCTTGTATTTTATAATGTATTAGTTGACCATAGAGCAATGGATTAGCAACGTATTTTTAGACATGGAATAGTATCGTTTAAATTAGAAGTTGATGTTTTACGGTTCCATCTATTCAAGTAGAAAATTTTACTTAGAATGCAAAGGTGAATTATTTAAAATGTTATTCACCAACATAAAGGTTCTTTTTAATGGAGCTACAGAATTTTGTTATTTAATAATAATATGCCTCTGTCAATGTCGTCATGGTGGACACTTGATCGACATCATCATCATCTTTTATTTTGATTTAAGATAATAAAATGGGATTGAAATCTAAAGCTCTTTATAATAAATTGTTTTGGTCAGAAAATAATAGCGTGGTCCTTTGGCTTCTGACAAAAGTGGGACGGCCTTTAACACGAGAATTCACGTGAAAACTACAGCCCGCGAACACAATTTGACGTACGTTCGTATGTAATTTGTAACAATTATCGAAATGAAAAATTTCAAAGGAGATCGTATCGGATAATTCACGATAATCGCTCGCGAGTAGCGCGACGTATTAAAAACGACAAATTGCAGCAGGAAACTGCAACGGATGGATGTTAGGTGAAACGTACCTAACCGTCTGGAATTCGCGACGAAAACAAAAGAACTGGCTCGGCTCGGATATTACGGAGAAAATATGTAAATTTTTCGTTATTATTTACGGTCCCCCGGGTTAATCGCGCTACTTTTCTGATAATTATCCACAACGATTTCTCTCCTGTTATAGTGCTTCTGGATAATTATCGCGCTGGCCCTTTCGATCACCGTGCGAATATTGATTACGACAATAAACGTAGTTCGGTTTCCTGTGAACACATTACTGGCAATTTATATGCTAATAATCCACACATTTTTTGCATAATAAAGCTGATATCTTCGGTAGACGCGTACAATCGTTCCTCGCGAAATCACCGGTTTGCTTCTTGTGTTATTCGTTTTGAGTACGAAATTGAAAATTCCTCCGTTTAAGTGATTTTTTTACACCCTTATTTCTGCTAGAGTAAATGTTAGAATTATTTTACCATCACGAACGATTTCGTCCGATGAACAGTAAATGCTTCGTTATAAGATTATAAGAAATATCGTAAGAAAAAGAAATTGTTTTACATTCACAGAAAGTTTCGTTTAAATCAGAATTTTCAGGTTTGAAATCTTTTCTAATTTCACGTATATTTAATTAGCTGCCGTATTACATGGTTCTGTTAAACTATGGAACGTTTTGATCTTGTTATGCGAGGGTTTATTTGCGTCTACGTTGCGTGCAACACGACAACGCCGAACGCGTTCAAAGTTTCGCGGCAGATCGTTATGAAATCAATTGTTCCTAGCGTCTTGGCGACGAACAGGTCGTTGAGAACGATTTCTTAGCGCGGCCTTGCGATATTACGTCAGGAAAGCAGAGCAGGAGAGCAGTTTATCTGCGGATATGGGGTCTAGAACTCGCACACGCGAAACGTGAACCGCGTGCCCCGTGTCTATCCTAACGCGGTCTTTGATCGTGTGTGATCGTGAAAGGCTTATGGCAGCTACCACGTAAACACTATTAGACGACTGCCGGGACGTGTCGCGTTCGCTGCAGTTCTCATTTTAAGGTGAATAATATAATTAACCTTCTCGGACCGGCTTGAGATTATCATTTGACACGATAATTGATTTTATAGTATATCAAGTGTTACATGTATATAATTGACTTCTGTGCGAGCTCGTTTTTACGATAATTTGTGTTTGTTGAAAAGTGTTGCAGGTAGTCAATAGCAATGCAAAGCAGTAGTAATGTGAAGCAACCCCATACCGAATAAAATTGTATAATACATTTAACACTGCTAGTATTAAAAAAATAAAATAGGAAATGTTACATATAATATATATGTCCATAATTAACGTTTTCATGTTAATAGTATTAATATTTTATTAAGAGTTGCTCTATTTTACCAAAGAATACCCACGAGTGGGACATGTACGTGTGACACATAAAAGTCAAAAAGAAATGGAAAAAAAACGGAAAATTGTAATTTCTCAAATTGCAAATACTTTTGCCTAGAAGTAGTTTTATTTGAAACAATAGTGGTTTGTTGGTAGAGACCATAGACGTTAACTGGGTAACACCGTCGGTCCGAGCGAACTTGTCCACTCGTGAAAGGAGAGTCGAACAACCTGCGGCGGGAACGCAGAGCCACGGAACGTAACCTCCTCCTTATTTCCTCCGTCCACGAGCTGCAAAGTAATTCGAACGACCGCCAGTTTTTACAGCAAGGTTTAATTGAGACGTGAAGGCTTTATACGACCAGCGCAAGGTCGTCAACGGACGTTCGCGATTCCTTCGACATGCAGAGAGCCATGTCGTTATTGGAAATGGCACCCCGTGTCGGTCACTGTAAATATTTGCATCCCTGTTTCGAATTATATCCCAGGACATGCGTCAAGTGATTGAAATGGGAAGCAGACGGAAAGAAGGTCGAAATTCTCGGTGCTCTTCCCCGAACATCGTCAAAGGAACATTATCGGATGCAAGATCTTATAAACGATTCTTTGTAACAAGGGGATGTAGTCGAAGCAGGGTTGAAGTGAATTTTATTTATACATTCCGACCTTGTAATTAACAGTAGGTGGTCAAATTATTGTCTTCTCTTAAAAATGATTAATGATCTATTTGAAGATTGGAGAAGAATGGAATCGAAAATATACTCGATACACAACAAGAATTTTTAAATTTTTAAAAAGGATATTATATTTAATCCTGGACAAATAACGCTTTTCCCAATTTTTTTTAGGTAATTCGTATCAATGTTTTTCTACTAAAAATTGCCTATTAAAAAATTGCTTACAATTCACTACATCGTCTCGTTCTCCTTTAATTCCACCCAATAAAAATACCAGAACACAACATTTCAGTTCAAGTTTCAATGCCATCAGCATTTCACAGTTAATAATTCCTCCACGAAATACGAGAAATTGAATCAAAACGTCCAATTTGCAAGCGAGTAGCAATTACGGCTGTCGATCCCTACGCCTGTCGTTTAATTTCCGACGAAGTGGCTAATTGAATTTTGAAACTCTTCGAACGTATTAACGGACCAACTCGTAGAATTTATTAGTCGTACGTGAAATCCGTAATGCGAAACATGATATCGCGTTTATGCGGTGTCGGGCACGCTTTACGGTAGCCAAATTTGGAACCGTGATCTTATCGGCAATAATTATGACGCGGTTGTACATGTAAATGAGGAACAGCGAATTGAGCCAAACGCAAGCTCGCGGAACACTGTCCGGAAAATTGATGTCCCGTAATTGTTTCGGACGTTACTGTTTACATACTTCATACGTGGCATGTGTAATAACGCGTTTAATTAGTCTGAGTGGCACATCCGACTTTGACACTTGAAGTATCTCTTTCGCTTTTGCCGGTTGAAAAAACGTTTACCGCGAACGTTGTTTTTTTTTCTGGTATATGGTATGAAAGATATATTTTTCACTCTAACTTGAAATATTGAGGAGAAAATAACCTTGATTTTATTTACACAGTGAGTGGTAGGAGTTGTTGCCAGTGTTTGATACCAGTTAACACGTCAACACTATAGCTGTAAAGCTATAAAATTTATTCAATGAAGAGAAATTAAATGAAAAATATTTAACAGGAATAACGTTAAGAGGGAGTTTAAATTCTTTTCCAACATTGAAGAAGAGGAATTTAAATTTAAAAGGAAATGGAAGAAAGAATTAATAGATAAAAGTTTCGGTTATCCAACGAATGCTGATTGTTAGTAGCTTGTTAATTCGATGAACCCAATTCGATTCCACTTAAAAAAAAAAATATGCATCACAGGATTTCGCGAACGAAGTCAGTTACTCGTGACCCGTATGTGAGCTTATTTAATCGAATTCCATAGATCCAAATATGTTCTAATGTTGCGATTGCATAAATATCTGCAATGCAAGAAAGATGCAACATTAGCCAGTCACGAATGTGCAAATGGGATTACACGCCGCCGGCAGACTCATGGAAAATGACGTTCACGGTGGTCAGCGATTTATCCTCGAAAACAGGTCAACGTCATCGGTACACGTTTGATCTTGGCATTTGCGAGGAGTAACGTGTATCACGGTGAATTAGTGTCTTGGCTGTCAAAGCTGGTTTAGCTGGGAATCGGGTACAATGCCAGTGTCAATTGCTGTTTAGATGCTCCGAGTGCTACTTTGTATCCATTATATATTTGTTGTGCAATAGACATTTTCATTCCGTGTGTAGGTAAAGCGAACCGATTCACCTAGATTAGACACATCTATTACTTGATATTTAATAATATTCCACGAGCGATCAAGGATGCCCTCGCACGCGATTAGTCTCCAATAATCTTTTAAAGTTCACCTTATATAATCTAAAATCAAGCTGTTCCCATTCACAAGCTGACCACGGCTGCGGGTCTACATACGTGCCCTGTAACTGTGATCTGTCTTCTTTCGCGATACGCTGCCGATTGCATAATCGATAAGTCGAGACAGAATTTCAATCGGTATTGATAACCAAACTGTTCACAATCTCTTAACAGTATACTATGTTACATAGTGCATTACGGAGAAATGGTTAAATACTGAAGAAGAGCATAAATTACAACAGTAAAAACATCTGTTAAATCGAGTGCTTGTTAAATAAAATTTAAAAAGAAAGAAAATTATTATTCATTCCTGTCTCAAAATACCTATCACCATCTTTTCGTCTTTAATTGCGAGTACTAAACAGAAATTATACAAAGAATATCAGAACACCCTCTTTCCAATTCATAAAAAAAAAACGCAAATCTAATACGGTTACTATCGCAATGAAAAGCAGAAGGCTGCGTCAAGTAGGCTGTCGGTACTTTCACCGCAAACAATTTTTTCTAATTCTTCGGGCACATCTTCGGTAGCCCCTCACTGGAGTCCATGCTCCAATTACGCAACGTTTAAATCATCGGTAGGAAGGAAGCCGCGACTGGGCCAGCATCGACCTGATCGATCGATCGAACCATAGCCCTAACGATCAGGTTCCGACGAAGTGGGCAGGTACATCGCTCTGGCCTCGAATAACGAAACGTCTTTCGTGAATGGCTCGTTTTCGACAAAACGGAGCGTCCCGGCGAGAAGTTATTACTTCCATTGCTCCGCTGGAATAGATAGGCTAGATCTCATCTGGGAGGTGGAGTACGGAGAGCCGCGGCCTGGCATTTACTCACAGTTATGTGAAAGGCATATCGGCCGTACCAAGGTACTCCTACATACTTGCACAATACTTTGTGCACCGACGTTATTGAGTCCGACCGTCGCGTCGGTGAGACGGCAGAATAATTGTCCACGGTGGAGAAACTATGATTAACCAAAAGGTATCCTCCGTATGCCGGGTCACCCCCTTTCTCCTCGTACGGGGGTCTTTCTGATTCGCTGGTTACCAGTAGTTCAGCGAGGTGTTGGAGACGAATAAATAAGTAATAGTGAAATAACTCGTTACTATGTAGTTACTCGCTTAAATAAAAAACAGGAACAGGTGTTGTAGACGAGATGCTGAATCTGTTGGTTGAAGTTTATTTTCGAGTGATTCTTCAAATTAGAATAGCATTCTTGTAAATAGATTGACTGGTATTTGAGCGTTAGTATTAATTTATAACTTCAGCTCTTACTTCATTCGATTCCCACGGTCTTCTTCATACCTTACTATTTATTCTGGATTTTCGTGTTACAGAGTCGCTTTCTTTTAGTTTTTTAAACACTATATTATGACCTGCAGAGGGATCCGAGAAAGCAGATTAAACGTATCCACATGATTAAAAAATACACTCCTTAATAGAACTTCTTCATTCATTATTCCTGATGCTTTAATAACTCATCAAGAAGGAAGAACTCGGCCTTGATATACTTGTTAATTTTATTTGAAGATCGTCACATTTAATAATTCGGTATCGAGAGTTTCTTTTACTTGCGACAAGTAATTCCAAATAAAATCGTGTACATGACATTTTACAATTTATCTTTCAACCTTGATGAGTCCCCTCCAGAAATGACTGTTTATCGAACAGGATATTATAAAGAAAATTAATGAAGACAAAGATGATCGATTGAACAAAGAAGATAGATTGTGCAATCATTTTAATGTTTCACTATTTAGTTAGCCTCATACCACAAAAATGATTGGTAAACACAAAAAGGTAATAACGGGCAATAAAGAGTTATTTTGAAATTGCTGTTCATTTTACAAAACACTTGCAAATATTCAGAAGTACAATAACAAAATAAACAATAGTAAGCAGTGTTTCTACAGGTTCTATTAAAATATTCATCGACAGCCAGGATTCAAATTTAAAAGAAACAGGTTCCTCTGCGAGTTACGTCGAAAGAATTTCCGATAAATATTTAAATTAATTTGTAGCGAACGCTGCCATTTATTTTCCAACGAATAGGAAAAGGACATAATATAAATATTTACCTCCGAAAGAATTTGTATGGGATACCAGAAATTCCTGTACGAAATTGTTGTGTTTCCAAAACTGATGTTTCTTTCCTTTATGCAGTATCGATAATAAACAGGACGCTGGTATTTAGTATATTAAGTCTATATTTTTTGCAAGTGATTTATTGTTTGGACAAAGTGTAGATCATTAAAAAATATTTTCGTGAACATTCTTTGAATAGAAAGCTGTTACTTAATATATTAATCTTTCTTTTTCTGCAAGTGATTAATCGCTGGAAAGGAGGCAAATGTAGACCCAGTAGGAAGACCTTTTACATCGCTATTTGCCAGTTCCCGTGTATGTACACGTGTACGCGTGTGTAAAACGCCCGTGGACTTGTTGCGTCTGGAGAGTAATCGCGATAATCGGTGTAACGTTTCTCGTTAATCGTTCGTTATAACTCAATCGTGGTTGAAAGGCGGCCTTTTATGAATTACAGATAGACGTGGAAATAGAATCGCGGGTCTTGTTAGAGGCGCGCTCGTTCTTCAACAATGAGACGGGGAAAAAAAGACACCTCCGACAGGATTGATTTACGGTTCTCAGTCAGTAGAAGTCACGAAATCGACGATCGATCCCGTTCGATCGTCCGCTAATTGGCGAACGACATAATAAACGGGCGTAGTCGCGAATTGGGAACCGTTAGGATCGTACGCCTTCATCGGACTTTGGAATAATAATTATGTCTCGCGATGATTTAACTGGTTTTAGCTGATCGAGTGCTTGATTGATTAGTATGTCGCATTGAAAATACTGAAGGAAGCAGTTAATATCATTTTGACAGAATGAAATATAAAGGGGTTTTAATGGATGCGTTAGAATTTAATTTTTAGTGCAACACAAACGGTATGGAGCTATCTCTACTTGTTTATTTGAAATGAAAGTATGCATTGCAATTAAACGTGTATTAATAAAATACCAAAGGCGCTTTGTGTGTTTTTGTATGTTAATACGAAATATGAAATCCCGGTCCTTACACGTCACTTACACATGGAATATTGTAACTCAAACAATTTACGCTGACATAAATTAAGGGAATAGACCCGATGGCTCAACACAGTGAACTTTAATTTCTTTGTGATTGCCTAGACCCAGGCCAGATGTTTGACCACACAAATTGAGATAGTTAGGTTAATAAAAATCGATCCAAGTACGAATCGAGCGTCTTGTTCGTTCGGATAATTTGGGTCGAGATTGCGCGATTGATTATCTTGTAATTTACTTCTAAAGTAATTACCTTGTACTGACGTTTCGACCATTTGTATTATGCCCCCCTTTAAGTCCAACCTTAATACCAAATAAGCCAATAACAAAAGAAATTTCAGAAAAACGAAAAAGAAAATTATAAAGATTGTTACTTATAAATAAGATATCAAATATTTTACTGGGAAATTTTCTGAAAATAGTGTCCCGATAAATATACATTTCGGTACAGAAGCGTTTTGTTCGCACCAAGTCGGCAGTCGTAAGGATTATGTCATCGTATATTGTATCGCAATTAAACACAATCGACTGTTACGATGATTACCTGCAGGTAGTAGGTTTAAGTGGGCCGAAGGTGGAATAGCTGCGATTGAATGCACGAAGTTGCAGCAGGTCGAGACCTTATCGGTACACTCGAGCGATGCATCGTATGTCTCCTGTTATTTCCATTCCCTCCACGAGATGCAAACGCTGAAGACGTCTTCTACGAGGAACTTCATACTTATGCGTGGGAACAGTCTTTCGTTTCGCGGCATTTAAGCTGATGATCTCTCGTCTCATTCAGCGTGAATGTCAGGGTCACGTACGAGATTCTTTCGCGAATGTGTCACTTCCGGTGATCGAAGAAAATTTATTTTCACGAATAAAGTGCACCTACATTCGCAGTGGTTTCGAGAAAAAATATTACATCTTCTATCTTTGATAACACGTATACCTAAATTTATCGATATTGGTAGCATTGTAATTATTATTTTAGACATGACAAATAATGATAAATTCGGGTGTGAAATAATTAAATGCATTAAATGCATTGCACTTTGCACATCGCTGTCGTAATGTTTTTTAAATTTACATATTTTCGAAACAGTTAGGATTTTAAAGCTTTCAAATCTTTTAAAATATTTCAGATTTTCAAAACATGTTCGATTTACAAAATATACTTTATATATATATATGTAATCAACAAGGCTTTTTAACCTATTCTAAATACCTAATAAAAACATTCGCGTTGCTTACAATATATTGTGAAAATATCCTCGTTAATGTAAATTCTAACAAGGAACTCCAGTAACTATAACACTTATATAATAAAGAATAAATTATCTTCCAATCCTTTACCTATATTTTTAACAATTCTCTAACGTCACGATTTCTTTAAGCAAGTCCAAATCTCCTCCAACGGTGCCCTTCGTGATTTCGGTCGCGACAGATCCGTGATAGAGGGATTCGCATGACTATTTTACCTCGCGACCGTTACGCATAATTCACAACTCATTAGCCTATCATTCGTTTCCATTATGTCGTTTTTACGTCTTATTATAAATCACCGCGTCGCGTTACGAATCGCTTATGCGACCGTGACAAATTGTGCGAGATGTAAATCTGTTAATACGGCATAAAGGAACGAAGCAACAAGCCGGCGGCGCGACGATACGATCCGGGCGACAGCGGCTGAAACAACGATCCACCGAACCGTCTGATCGATCGCGGATGATTCCGTGCTGCCGAATTTTTCGATGACCGCGCAAGATTCAACGGTGACTGATGACAGCCACTCCCGCTATCTGACCGCGTAATGGATGCTGCATCGTCTTTCGGGCTGGCCATGACACCGTCTCGCGGATTCGCGTTTGCAATCCGCTTGTGAAACGCTAAAAACAATGCACCCGAACGAATCCGTTTGGTGGCGTGTCACGCGAGTTCGTTAACTCGCGACGTGAATTATTGTGGAACGGTCGGGGACTCCAGATCGACTTTTGGAAGTTCTGCGGTACCACGGCCTTGTGCCACATACATCTTTTAATTCTTCAACGTTTGCCGCACGGCCCTCTTAATCTACGCGGGAGATTATGTATAGCCTGTTCCGTTTCTCGTTTGTAACTGGCGAGGGTGTCTGCGAAACGCGATAAATCGATTACTGTTTGGGAGACACAGGAGAATTGGAAAGGATGGCCCATTCCATGGTAGTGCTTTGGATCGATGGTTAACCCTTTGCGCTCGATAAGAACTATTTATATCTTTAT